>NW_006922474.1:0-5895 GCF_000298275.1 Orycteropus afer afer
TAGAGATTATCTAATTTTTCTTCAAAATGGATATCCAGTTTTGTCAACACCATTTGTTAAAGAAACTATCTCTTCTCCATGTAATGGGTTCTGCCCTTTGTCAAAGATCAGCTGTCCATAAGTAGATGGATCTATTTCTGTATTCTCAACTCTGTTCCACTAATCTATGTCTGTCATTGTACCAATAGCAGACTATTGTGACTACTGTGGCTATACAGTAGGTTTTGAGACTGGAAAATGTGAGACTTCCTCCATTGTTTTTCTTTTCCAGTAATGCTTTGCTGCTTTGCTTATCTAAGCTCTCTTTACTTTCTGTATAAAATTAGTGATTGTTTTTTCCATGTTCTTAAAGAACGTTGGAATTTCAATTGGATTGCACTGAATCTATAGATTGCCTTGGGTAATACTGACATTTTCACAATGTTCAGTCTTTCTATCAATGAGCACAATATATTCATCCATTTACGTAGATGTCTTATAGTTTCTTGTGGAATTGTTTTATAGTTTTCTTTGTACAAGTCTTTCGTATCCCTGGTAAGATTCATTCCTAAGTATTTTATCTTTTTGGTAGCTATTGTAAATGGTATTGATTTCCTTTTCAGAGATCTCGTTGTTGATGTAGAGGACTAGAACTGATTTTTGTATGTTGATTTTATATCCTGATACTTTGCTGAATCTTTCAATTTGTTGCAGTAATCTCCTTGTTGAGTCTCTGGGGTGTTCTGTAGTATCATTTCATCTACAGGTAGAGATAGTTTTACTTATTCTCTGCCATTTGGATGCCTTTATTTCTCTTCCATGTTTCCATGTGTCTTTGATTTTCTTCATTCTACTTTGCTCCAGTTAAGAGATTAATAGTCGCATCTTAGATGGCTGCTCGCAGCATTTAAGACCCAGTCACATCTCACCAAAGAGCCATATTGCCCTGGGTAGGACCTCAAATCAATGTTTAATAGAAATGGAAGTCACTCTGTGTTGAGAATAACTTTGGTTGTTGGTTTTGCATATATGCCCTTTATTATGTTGAGTAATTTCCCTTCCATACCTATTTTGCTGAGAGCCTTTATCAGGAATGGGTGTCAGATTTTATCAAGTGCCTTTTCTACATCGAATGACCAGATCATGTGGTTCTTTTTCTTTGTTTGATTTATGTGATGGAGTATGACGATTTCTGTTCTAATGTTGAGTCATTCTTGCATAACTGATAGGGATCCCACTTGGTCATAGTGTATTTTATATATAAGTATATATATATATATATGTGTGTGTGTGTGTGTGTGTGTGTGTGTTGTTGTTGTTGTTGTTGTTATGTGCCATCGAGTCAGACCCGACTCATAGCGACCCTTCCTTGGGTTTCTGAGGCAGTATCACTACGGAAGTAGATTGCTCCATCTTCCTTCTGAGGAGTGGCTGGTTGGTTTGAACCGCCAGCCTTCTCTTCTGGTTAGCAGTCAAGTGCCTTAGGCACTATGCTACCAGAGCTCCATATATAGTGTTTGTTTGATTCAATTTGCTAGGATTTTGTTGAAGATTTTTGTATTTATATTTATGACATATATTGGTCTCTAATTTACCATTTTAGTGATGTCTTTGCCTAGTTTAGGTACCAGGATTACATTTGCTTCATAAAATGAATTTGGGAGTATTCCATCATTTTCTATGTTCTAGAATAATTTGAGTAGTATTGATGTCAACTCTTCTCTGAATATTTGATAGAATTCTGCAGTGAAGCTATCTAGGCCAGAACTCTTTTGTGTTGGTAATTTTTTATAACCTGTTCATTTTCTTCTTTTGTAATGAGTCTGCTAACATTCTACCTCAATCTACGTTAGTTTAGTAGGTAGTGTGTTTCTAGAAACCTATACATTTTTTGTAGGTTTTCAAATTTTTTGGAGAACAGTTCTTCATAGTATCTTGTTATTATCCTTTTTATTTTGGTTGGTTTTGTTGTGACATTGCCTATATAATTTGTTATTCATGTTATTTGCATCTTCTCCTTCTTTTCTTTTGTTAAATTTGCCAGTGGTGTGTCAACTTTATTAATCTTTTCAAAGAACCAACTACTAGTTTTGTTTATTCTTTCTACTGTTTTTCTGTTTCCTGTTTCATTTATTTCTGCTCAAATCTTCATTATTTCTTTTCTTTTGGTGACTGCAGGAATGTTTTTGTTTTGTTTTGTTTTTCTTCTCTTTTCTAATAGTTGGAGATGTTGCTGATTTCTTTGTTCCACATAATTTTCTGTGTTGACCTCATTTTGTTTAAGAATTTTTTCTATCATTTTCTTTGTTGCTGTTGTTTTAGCATTTGTTAAATATTTGTGCCTTTTTAAAATTTTATTTTGATGAGAAATTGTATTAATTTTCTTTCAGGTTGTCCTGTAATTTATTATTTTCTTCCCTAGTTTAATCCAGCTCCTTCTATCTCAAAATCATCTTAACTTCTTCTCCTTTGGAAGTTCTGTAACTCTATTATTTATTTCCATTTTTTTTGTTTGTTTGTTTGTTTTGTGGCTGTTCACATTTACCAATGGATTTCTCTGGTTCCATGTTTTCAGTTTTGTAAGTTTGTTTATTTTGGATACTTCCATATCTTGGCTGGTTTCTGAGTAATGTTTTCATGTGTGTTAATCACAAGTTGTTGTCTGCTGCTGTTGTTTCTCTGTCCAAAGGATTCTCTTTAGCTTCTTTTGTAAAGTTGGACTGGTTTTTAAAATTCCCTTAATCTCTCCTTATCAGGAAATGTCCTAAATTCACAATTATATTTGAGGGACAATTTTGCTGGGTATATATTTCTTAGTTGGCAATTTTATTCTTGCTGAGTTTTATGTATATCATCCCATTGTCTTCTAGCCTGTGTGGTTTCTGCCAAGAAATCAGAGCTTAGTCTCATTGGTTGCTCTTTGTAGGCAACTTTTTGTTTTTCTTGTGCTGCTTTCAGGATTCTTTATCTTTGGTTTTGGAAAGTTTAATTATGATATTATCTTGTGCCTTGGTGATTTTCTTTTGGGTTCTATTGTTTGGTGTTCATTGAACTTCTTGATTGTGTATCTTCTCATCTTTCATCATATTAGGGAATTTCTCTTCCAAAAAGTCTTTGGCAATTTTCTCTGGTTTTGTCTTTCCTGGAATTCCAGTCACATGTAAGTTATTCCTCTTGATGGTGTCTCACATAAGCATTAGGCTTTCTTCATTTCTTTTTCTTTTTTTTTTAATTCTGATTTTCCCCTAAATTAGTGTTGAGAGATTTGTCTTCAGTCTCAGAAATTTTGTCTTGCATTGATTCAATTCCTACTCCTTTACCCTTTCAATGTGTTATCTATTTCTAAAATCTTAGTATTAATCTTCTGGATTACTACTTGTGATTATACATAAACCCACTGCCATTGAGTTGATTTTGACTCATAGTGACCCCCATTAGGTTTCCAAGTCTGTAAGTCTCTACAGAAGCAGATTGTTTCATCTTTCTCCCATGGAGCAGCTGCTGTTTGAACCACCAACCAAGTCTCTCTAATTGTTCATTTATTTTGTCAGTTCTTGTATTGTTTTCCTAAATTAATCTAGAGTTTTCTGTGTTTTCCTTAATTTGTTAGTGTTTTCTTTGATTTTTTCAGTATTTTTCTTTATCTGTCTTTCAATCCATTGAAGCTACCTAAAAATAATTCTTTTGAATTACTTATCAAGTAGTTCCAATGCCACTTCTTCCTCAGGAAGGTTTTCTAGCTCTGTATTTTGGCCCTTTGTTTGTACTACTTTATCTTGCTTTTTCTCCAAAAGAGGAAAAACAAAACCAACAGATTGGGAAAAAGTATTTGGCAACAACATATCTGACAAGGACTTATCTCTAAAATTTATAGAAAACTTAAGCACCTCATCATCAAAAAGGCAAACAATCCAGTCTAAAAAATATGCAAGGAGATAAGCATACATTTCAACAATGAAGATATTCAGGAAGCCAACAAACACACGAAGAAGTATTTGTGAGCAGTAGCCATTAGGGATGTGCAAAGAAAACAAAAATGTGGTATTACTTCATGCCAGTAATAATAGTAAAGTTCAATAGGACACAAAATAACAAATGCTGGTGAGGGTGTGGAAAGACTGGAATGCTCATACACTGCTGGTGGGACTGTAAAATGGTACAATCACTGTAGAAAATGATGTGGTACATCCTTAAAAAGTTGAAAATAGAAATACCTTATTGGATCCAGCAATCCCACTACTAGGTATATATCCTAAAGACGTGAAACCCAAGATACAAATAGATATATAAAACCCATATTCATCACAGCACTATACACAGTAGCAAAGAGATGAAAACAACATAAGTGCCCATCAGTGGCTGAATGGATAACCAAACTATGGGACATAAACACAATGGAATATGCAATATTAAAGAATAATGAAGAATCCATGAAACCACTCATAATGTGGTTATACTTGGAGGATATCATGCAATCACAAAAAGACAAATATTGTATGAGTCCACTATTATAAGGAAAAGTTTACACATGGAAGGACTTTTCTTTGTTGGTTACCAGGGATTGGAGGGAAAAGGAGGTAAAATTGCTAGCTAAGTGACAGATTTTGGTGAAGTGAAAGGCAATATACCAAAAGGGGGTGACCAACACAATATTACTAAGAAGAAGGAAGACAAGGAGGGAGGTGCACGAGAGGTACAGACCACAAAAGTGAATACTATTACATATACAATATTGCATAATCAGTAATAATAAACGTTAATCTATGGTTTGATACATAGGTAGACAAGCAAGATAATCAGGTATGAGTAAGCAAACAGGAATATACCCATGACCATATAAAGGTTCGACAGAAAATATTTCTACATACATATTTATATGTGCTATAAGTAGGTTCATATATATAATAGAGTTAAGAGGTAGCAAAATTATGATAACTTCTTAGCTATAACCAAAAACCTTGAGGTAGTGAGTTGCTGGGCCTGTGGGTTCAGGATCACAGTCATAGAGGAAATCAAGCTCCACTGGCATAACATAGTACAGAAAAACATTCCTCTACACCTGACTTTAACGAGTAGTGACTAGGTCTTTTAAAAGCTTGCAAGCAGCCATCTAAGATGCTACTATTTATCTCTCCTCATATGGAGCAAAGTAGAGCAAAGAAAACCAGAGATACATGGAAATAATTGGTATAAGGAACTAGTGGACCATGAGAACCTCAGCATACACAACTCTGAGATCAGAACAACTAGATAGTGCCCAGCTACACTGCCAACCACTAGGAAAGGGATCAAAGTTTGAGATCCTAGATAGAGTGGGAGAAAAATGTGGTAGAAAACTTAAGTCACAAAAAAGACAAGGCTCATTTGTCTGATAGAGATTAATGAAACTCCCGAGACTATGGTCCTTAGTTACCCTTATGAACGTGATCTTGTTTGGAAATAAATTATTAACATGAGATCACAATCACACAAAAGCATAATGAGCCCTAATATGATGTAGCTGTTGTCCTTTAAAAAGAGAAAAGAAAAAGAGACACAGGGAAAGACCTATAAGGAAGACAGTCAGTTAAGGCTGGAGGCAGAGAATGGATCTAAGCTGACACAAACAAAGGAATGTCCAGGGCTAATATAAACAGGAAAACAAGAAAGGATATTCCCTTAGATTTTTTGGAGAGATCATTGTCCTGCTGATATCCTGAATTTGCCCTAACTGGTATTGTACCCTTCAGCAATTGTGATGTTAAACAAAAGCTGCTGAGATTTTTCAACAAACATTTTACTTCTGAATAAGCTCCAGGTCAAATCAAATAATTACAATGTCTTGTAAATGAGGTTCAACAAGGATGAAAAGTCAAATAGTGACAGTCTTCAGGTCATGTGACTTTTGAGGTGCTCCAAACTTGGTCTGCCCCTTCA
>NW_006922474.1:36421-44123 GCF_000298275.1 Orycteropus afer afer
TTTATCTCTTTTATTATTTTTCTTTCAACTATTTCATTTATTTTTGCTCTAATCTTTATTATTTTCTTCTTCTGCTTACTTACATTTGATATTCTTCCTTTATACTTTTTTAAGGGGGAAAAGTTAGATTATTAATTTGAGATTTTTTTAACATATGTGTTTACAGGTATGAATTTCCATCTAAGCACTGCTTTAGCTGCATTGCATAGATTTTGCTATATTTTATTTTCATTTTTTGTGTAGCTGAGGTATTTTATTTTTTAATTTTCACATTTTTGTAAATTTCCAAAAATTTACTTTTTTCATTGATTTCTAGTTTCACTTCTTTATAGTTGGGGAACACATGATATTGATTTAATATTGAAAATTGGTTAATGATCATATGGATTATCTAGAAGAATATCCCATGTGTACTAGAAAAAAAAACATGTATTCTGCTATTATGGAGTGGTGTTTTATATTAAATTTTGTTCTCCAAAAATATGGGTTGAAATTCTATCTCCTGTACCTATATAGAGAATCCTGTTTGGAAACTGAGGTTTTCTTTACTTATGCTAAAGAAGTCATACCAGATTGGGGTGGACCCTAAACCTAATTAGTTCTTCGTTATAAAAAGAGTAGAATAGACACAGAGAAACACACAGGGGGGAACAGGAGGATAGATGACAGAGACAGATGTATATATCAGCCCAGGAGCATCTAAAAGCCTGGGAACACATGTGTTGCTGTCAGCTACCAGAAGCTGAAATAGACAAATAAGGATTTTCCTGTAGAATTATGCCCTGAATTCCAACTTCTAGCCTGCTGAACTGTGAAAATAAATTTCTGTATCTAAAGCCACCTACTTGTGGTATTTCTGTTATGGCAGCAGTAGGTAACTAATACAGACAGGGTATTCTATTTGCAGGTCTCTAGGAAGATTGGCCACTCCTCAGAAGGAAGGTTGGGCAATCTACTTCCGTACTAATACCACTTCAGAAACCCTAGGAGGGATCGCTATGAGTCAGGGCCAACTTGATGGCACATAACAACAAAAACAGGAAGATTGGGCAATCTACTTCCATAGTGATACCGCCTCAAAAACACAAGGAGGGGTCGCTGTGAGTCGGATCTGACTCCACAGCAGTGAATTTGTTTTTTTTGTTGTTGTTTTAGGTCAAGTAGATTTATACTGCTATTTAAGACTTCTACTTCTTGTTGATTTTCTATCTAGTTAGTCTATCCATTATTAAAAGTGAAGTATTGACATTTCCGACTATTATTACTGTCTGTATATGTTTCTCTTCAAGTCTGTGATTTTTTACTTAATGCATTTTGGAGCTTTTTTGCTGTGTATAGATATAGATATAGATAGATATAATTACTACATTTTCCTGATAGATTGATACTTTTATCATTATATAATGCTAATCTTCATTTCTAATAACTATTTTTTTTATATTAGTATAGCGACTCTATCTATCTTTGGGTTAGTGTTTGCATCATATATCTTCTTCCTTTCTTTCATTTTCCACCTATTTGTGTCTTTGAATCTGAAGTGTGTCCCTAGAAGACAACATACAGTTGGAGCATAAATTTTATCTATTTTACTAATCTCTTATTTGATTCAAGTGTTTAATCATTTATGCTTAATGTAATTACTAAAAGAATGACTCTGCTATTTTTCTATTGTTTTCTGTATGTCTTCTTTTATTTTTATTTTTGTATTCCTAGATAGTGTCATATTTTGTGTGAAAAAGATATTTTCCATGTACCATTTTAATACTTCCTTGTAAGCATATGGATATTATCCTATCACTGACAGCACTGAACTTCAGAATAGATCCTGAAACATTTTTGTGATGATGAATGCCATGCCATTCCTCTTCAACTTGTCATTCTCAGCATAGTAGATGTGTTTGTCTCATTCATGGCCAAAATCAGTCCATTTCAGCTCACTAATGCCTAGGATATTGATCTTTATGCGCTCCATTTCATTTTTTACAACTTCCAACTCTCCTAGATTCATACATTCCATGTTCTGATTATTAATGGATGTTGGCAGCTGTTTCTTCTCATTTCCAGTCATGTCACATCAGCAAATGGAGGTCCCAAAAGCTTTACTCCATCCACATCATTAAGGTCAACTCTACTCTGAGGAGGCAGCACTTCCCCAGTCATATTTTGAGTGTCTTCCAACCTGAGGGGTTCATCTCCCGGCACTATATCAGACTATGTTTCAGGGCTATTCATAAAGTTTTCCAATAACATATCAGACAGTGTTTCATTACTATTCATAAGGTTTTCAGTGGCCAGTTCTTTGAGAAGTGGATGGCCCTTTTCTTCTTCTAAATCTATCTTAGTCTGGAAGCTCCACTGAAACTTGTTCCCCATGGGTGACCCTGTTGGTATTTTAAATACCAGCGGTATAGCCTGCAGCCTCACAGCAACACACAAACTGCCACAGAAAGACAAACTGACAGACGAGTGGGGAGAAGAGCTATAGCTTCTATAATCTTAGACATCACATACATCATCTGAGAATGTTGCTAGCAATATGAATATTAAAGGTGCTTCAGGTAAGCCTGTAGAAGGAACTGAGAAATGTATTATTGGACACTTGAGGAAACATAACCTTTGTTATGAATTGGCAGAGAACATGATTAAACTATATTGTTATTTTGTGAAAAGTAGAAATTCTAAGTGATGAACTTGGATATTTAACCGAGAAGATTCCCAAGTAAAATGCTGAAGGTGTGGTGTGTGTCACCTTTATACTTATAGTAAAATGTTTGGGGTGAAAGAAGGATATATTAAGCAAAAAAGAACCAAAATTTGAGGATTTGAAAAATCCTCAGTCTATCTACATCACAAAAATTGGGAAGTTTGTGCTTAAGAGAACTCTGAGGGTGTAGCTGAACTAACTTTGACCTGAGATATTAAGTGTGTGACCTATGAATCTAATTAACCACCTTGGAAGTAACACTGACTGCTTGGATTGAAGGGGACAAAGAGAACAAAATAAAGAGCAACTATTGGACTTTTATAACTCTACGTGCAAAAAACAGGTCAACAAAGCTACTTGTTCGTGAAAATGTGCTATCCTTTAAGAAAAGGGAAGAAGGACTATAAAGATGTAGATTCCAAAACAGGTCACTCTGATTCCAGAGGGCTTGACCATTTGTTACTCAATTCTAGGTGGGAATACCACCATCTTGAGCCAGAGAGTTGGGCTGCCCCTGTGAACCAAGAGTTATAACTGCTTCCCAAGTCCTAGAGTTCTGAGAGGTGATGAGTAGAAAGGGCGTGTCTGCTGCTGAGGACCTAGAAGATGTGGTCAGCAAAATCTCCACAGACCCTTAGGGCAGTTTCTCATGACCAGAAAACTGTTATTATTTGATCTTTCTCAAAGCTGCCTGGGAAGTCTCATTTACAAGACATTGTAATTATTTGACCTGATTTGGAGCTTGTTTGGTAGTAAAAATATTTGTTGAAAAATCTCCACACATTTGTTTAACATCACAACTGCCTAAGGATGCAATACCAGTTAGGGTAAATTTAGGATATCAGCAGGACAACGATCTCTTCAAAGATTGTAGGGGGATATCTTTCTCATTTTTCTTGTTTTGCTGCACCCTGTAGAAAAGGCAAGCTTTAGCAAATCAGCCCAGGAAAGTCATTAAACAAACAAACATCAAGTCTAAGTCTGAAATCTCATCTAAATATAATCAATACAAAAAATCCAAAATATCAACTTTTAAGTCATCTGGTGGCATAGTGCCTAAGGCATTTGATTGTTAACCAGAAGGCTGGTGGTTCAAACCCACCAGCCACTCCTCAGAAGGAAGGTTAGGCAACCTATCTTCTGTAGAGATACTGCCTCTGAAACCCAAGGAGGGGTCGCTATGAGTCAGATATGACTCAACAGCAGTGAGTTTGGCTTTTATGGGGCTAGGGAGAGGGTGTTTGCTATAGGACAAATTAAAATGCCACATACACTGCCTTACTTACCAAGGTTCAGTAATTTTCTTGAAGAAACACTCTAAAGATTATTGCAAATCTTTTTTTTTATTTCCAGAATTATGAACAAGTTGACTCTGACAATTTCTTGCTGGTGTTTTCTTTGTTTTATGGAGAAGATTTACAGAGGGCCTCTCTGTCTTGATCTCCAGTGGAGTTTGCATTGTAGAAATTGGTAAGCAGATATTAAAAATTATATTGAAATTTAAATGCCTGATAATATTTAACAATTGTGAAACAGGGTAACAAGCTGGCTACAATACACATAGCTACAATTTGTCTGCAGCAACTTTGACTCCTTAGAAGTCAATCTAGCTCTCATACTAGTTTTTACTCTCTTTAATAATGTAATAGTTGTTTTACATAAACCACACCATTGGGCAATGCACACAAGGAGGTGCTGGATAAAGAATATCAATTGATGTTTGAGAAAAAACTGGATTTTAAAGTAGAAATATCTTGGTTTTCATTCCTTAGAATAAACATGAGCATACTTGTATATGTATGCACATACACACAAACACACATAAATGAAAACTTTATTCCACTGCTGGTACATATATGTGACTTTTACAGTGTTTAATTTTTTTCTGATAAATGTGCAGAAAAAAGTAATAGAAGCACTTAATTGAAAAAAGTTAGAAAGATGAATTCATACAGCATATCACAGCTTCTTCAGATTGAAGCCACTAGTAGAAAGGAAGATGTATTACTTTAAATGCCACCTGTCTGTCTGTCTGTTATACTGTGGTGGCTTATATGTTGCTATAATGCTGGAAGTTACCTCATCATTCAAATACCAGTATGGTCATCCATGGTGATAGCTTTCGTTGGAGCTTCCAGACTGACATAGACTAGGAAGAAAGGGCTGGTAATCTCTTCCAAAAACTAGTTAATGAAAACCCTATGGATAGTAACTGAGTATTATTCTGGAAGATGAACACCCTGGGAAGGAAGGCCCTCAAAATACACAGTTGTTGCAATAATGGACTCGGGCACACCAATGAAAGCAAAGGTGATTTAGGACCAGTCAATGCTTCATTCAACTGTACATGGATTATCAGAAGTCAGAGTCAACTCAGCAGTAACTAACAACAATTATTTTAAAATAATTTTCACTTGTATTGATTGACTACAAGATTTAAATCCCAGATACTGATCATTTGTGAAAATATCAATCATTCTTTATTAGATAATTCCTCTAACAATCTATTGTCACTTCTAAAGACAACTAGCATATGTTTAAACTGCAAAAGAAGAAGATCTTTTAGAGTCATTACTTATCATTCTCAGCTCTTGTTACCGAAGAATCTTTCTGTTCTTGGATTAAAATTGCTGGAGGAATAACAATAATTATTAACATGATTATATCTGTATAGTCATAATAATGATTTTCATTTTGATATTGTAGTAATTCCTACAATGGATATACTAAATTTAATAAATGTCAATATATTTTAACAAAGTAAACCTAATAATGAAAGCCATTATGACATGATATAAACAACAATTCTAGTAGGTATCAGATTATTCTTTTCATAAATTCATCTGTTATTTATAATTATTTTATCTATCTCTCAAAATAAGTCCTCAGGATATTAGATCAGATCTTTTTTTCAGCATTTTCCTGGGAGCAATCAAAATATTTTTCGAATTGTACCATTAATATAGTTTATTAATTCAATTGATCAGTAACACAATAAAACATTATTTTCAAAAATTTATTAATTCAAAATAGTCCTTCCAAAATTATTCCTCATTATCAACTTTTCTAAATATTTACTAAGTTTAAAATTATAAAATACATAAGGAACAATTATTTGATGTTGTTAAGTGCCATCAAGTTGGCTCAGATTCATCGAGACCCTACGTACAACACAATGAAACACTGCTCAGTCCTGCACTGTCTTCACATTCCTTGCTGTGCTTGAGCCCATTTGCAGCCACTGTGTCAACCCAACTCTTTGAAGGTCTTCCCCTTTTTCACTGATTCTTTACTTTACCAAGCATAATATCCTTCTTCAGGGACTGATCCCTTCTAACAACATGACCAAAGTAGGTTAAGAACAGAGAAGTGTTCAAGTCTTTATTCTTTTTGCACAGTTTCTTTATGTTCTCCCATTGACTTGCTTACCAGGAACATTAATAACTGTTGTATCTCAAGCATGGTTGTCATGGTTATACAATAATATAGACTCTTAGAATGTTAGAAGGGGAAGAAGCCTAGTGATCACTTAGAGAAATTCATGATTTTCATTGGAGAAGCTAAAAACCAGGCATTAAATTACTTTTCCAAAGCAAATCTCATGGTAAATTTAGAACTCTATGTAAATTTCTTGCATTTGACAATTATGTTATAATAAAGTGATTAATATGAATTAATTTGAAAAGCTAAAAACACTGTTATTATTTTTTTAAAATTAAATTCCTCACAATTCATTTAAAATAGGCATCATATTTTATAGCTTTTAAAAAATATTCAATTATTAACAAAATTTAAGAAGTAAAAGAACATAAAAAATGTAAATAATTTTTTATAAAATATTTTAAGCAAATTAGAAAAAAAGTATGGTCAAAAGTTGGGGAATGGAAGGACAGTGAATTTATTTACTGTTTTATAGTACCTGGATATTATACTTATTTATTTGTCATAAAGATTAGGTGATTCATTCACTTTTCTTTGTAAATGGGTTGTAGAAACTACTACAATGTATGAAAAATATTTTTAATTAATTTTAATGATTAATAAATAATAATTTAATTTTTAATTAATCAATAAGGTTAATTAATTAACCTTCCTAATATAGATTCATGTTTGGAAGGTTGGGCAATCTACTTCTGTAGTGATACTGCCTCGGAAACCCAAGGAGGGGTCGCTATGAGTCGGGTCTGACTCAGCACATAACAACAACAACAACATAGATACATGTAAGAGCTCTGGTGGCATAGTGCCATAATAATAGTAAAATAAGAGCATTTGAAATTTAAAAAGTAATACTCATTTCAAAAATTAATCACGTAAACATACACATACTATTGGAAATTTTCATTTCTTTTCAAACATGCAGACCATTTGCTAACAGTCAATTATCTTAAAAACATTTTTTTTTGTTATAATTGTGAAAATTGAGAAATGGCATAAGAATAACTTAATGGTCAAGACCTCAGGCACTGGAGTCAGAAGAAACTTAGAATCTTGCCTCTGGTGTATCAGTGTTAATGTACAATGTACTCTCTTTCAGCTTCAATTTTTTGTGTATAAAATAGAATTGATATGATAAATATAGGGTTCTTTTGAGGATTTACATGACTTAATATCAGAAACATATTTGGCCATGAACATGGAGCATGTTAAGTGTTCAATAATTAGCAAGGTATTGTTTCTGGTTTTATGGATAAGAAATTTTTATGAAATTGATTAGATAGCAATAGCTTCACTGGCATTCTCTGTCTTTTCAAACAATGTAATTCCCTTTGCACAAATTTTGTAAGGGTCATCAATTTTATTATTTTGTTTAAGGAATTTTTGTGAGTATGAATCTTTGCAAATTTATTTCTGTTAACTATGTGTTTAATACTGTAGAAAGCATGCAACAATCTCTTTATAGGGAAATATTTCTTTTTTGTTTGTGATATATATATATAATATTATATATATACATATATATATACATATATATATACATATATATATGTATATATA
>NW_006922474.1:44316-45467 GCF_000298275.1 Orycteropus afer afer
GACTCGACAGCACATAACAACAACAACAACATACATATATACAAGTATTTGCCATTTCACTAATTTTTACGTGTATAATTCAGTGACATTAATTATGTTCATGTTGTGCCATAATCACTACCCTCCATTTCCAAATTTTTCATCACCTTTAACAGTAGCTCAGTGCCCCTTAAGCAATAACTCCCTCTTTCCCTCTCCCTCCCACTCCCGGTAACCACTAATGGACTTGGACCTTATCATAGTCTTTCTCCCTATTCAGCATAGTCAATAAATATGTGAGAGACTATGCTTGCCCATGTATATGCCCATGTATCATATACCTGAATTCATTCTATATATAATATTATTGTAAAAGAAACAAACAAAAAGTATTATATATAGTATTTAAAAAAAAGAACTGACCTAAAACCATAGAAAAATTCAGGATAAATGTTTTATTTTCAAAATTTTTTTCATTATTTTACTTTGGTTAGGTTAGTTAATGAACCGTACTGTACATACTTTTATACACTTGCCCGGTACCGCCTCGGAAACCCAAGGAGGGATCTCTATGAATCAGCTCCGACTTCATAGCAGTGCATTGTGTTGCAGTTTTCTGAGGATAATTTGAGCCTTCTAAGAAATCTAACATGTGAATTTTGCTATTGTCTCTAAGTTATACAGATAGAAGTTTCATTTACTCACTTTGAATTAGTTTGTGTTTATACTAAAACTTTTGCCTACTTAATACATCTATAATACCTTATTTAATGAGTTCCACTTACAATAGATACAATAAAATTGCATTTAACTGATTTTAGCTTGATGGCCATGTGGTCCTTTCTGTGGGAAGTCTGTATATTTATGATCATGAAGCTAATGATGTCTATATTAAAAAGTATACTAAGATAATGAATTCAAATTATTCTTAATAGTTACCTTAAAGAGCACTTTTAAAAAAAATCTGTTTCCTTCAGATTGCTTTTTTGACTAAATACAGAAACCTGAAAAGAGGAGGGGGGAAAACCACATTGCTCATCAAAATTTCACTTATGATTTTAACAGGAAATTATCACATTTTGAATATAGTAAAGAACATTTAACCCATCTCCCACCTCATAACAAACTTTGATTATTATGGACAATAATGTTCCCTATTAAAAAAAAAAAAA
>NW_006922474.1:46697-47211 GCF_000298275.1 Orycteropus afer afer
ATATCATGCTTGGTAAAGTGGAGGATCAATGAAAAAGGAGAAGGTCCTCAACAAGATGGACTGATACAGTGGCTGCAATGATGGGCTCAGGTACAGCAAGGATTGTGAGGCTGGTGCAGGACCAGGAGTGTTTCATTCTGTTGTACAGAGGGTGACTATGAGTAGGAGATGACTTGACGGCACCTAACATCAACAACATTAACATGCATAAATATTAAATGCAATAAAACCATTATCAGCAGGTAATTAATGTTTTTATAGGTTATACAGAAAGACTGCAAAATGAGCTACTTAATATTTGTTAGTACAAAACCACCCTCCCTCAAAATTATCTTTTTTCTTTTCAATTTTTATAATTATTACAATTTGTGCAGAAAATGTGATTTATTCTTAGTAATGGTTTATATTTCAAGAAATCATTAAGAAACAACAGGTAATATCAAGATATATTCAGTTAATAAAAATGAATAAAATTTAATGCAAATACTAAAATAATTATAACAGTACAATATCT
>NW_006922474.1:50971-52183 GCF_000298275.1 Orycteropus afer afer
GAGGTAGACTAGTTGAGACTGTCTAGTAGGAATTCAAAATAGCACATCCACTTTGCAAAGCAATTTGACAGTTTCTCATAAAGTTAATAGACATTGACAATATGACTCAGTAATCCCACTCCTATATATTTACCAAGGAGAAATGAAAATTTATATGCACACAAAAGTTCACATGCAAATGCTCATACAAGCTTTATTTATTTTAATAGGCCCCCAAAGATATGGAGGTCCTCAGGTTTGGAGCCTGTGAATGTTATCTTGTAGGGTAAAATGGGTTTTGGAATGTGATTAAGTTAAGGATTTTAAGATAGAAAGATTTTTCTGCATTACCTGGATGAATCCTAAATGTAATCACAAATGCCATTATAAGAGGAGGGTAGAGGAAGATTTCACTACACAGAACAAGGCAAAGTGATGACTAAAGCAAGATGCTACAATGATACCTTTGAAGATGGAGGAAGGGACCAAGAGCCCAAAAAAGCAGAGACTGTAACTCTAGAAGCTGAGAAAGGTAAAAAATAAATAAATAAATAAATCTTTCTTAAAGCCTCCAGAGGAAATAAGGCCCTGCTCACATCTTGATTTTCACTCACTGAAAATAATTTTGGGCTTCTAACCTCCAGAATTATAAGACAATATATGTGTTTTGTTTTAAAGCCACCAAGTTGGTATTAATTTTTTAGAGCAGCAACAGGAAACTAATACATTCATAATATCAAATATATACAGATATATATAGAGATATATATAAAAAACTATACACAGCCAAAGTGGCCATCAACTGATGAATGGATAAAAATGATGAATTCATATAATGGAATACTACTCAGCAATAAAAGAGGAATGAACTACTGATATACATAGATGGATCTCAATGTATGATGAAAAATGAAAGAATTCATGCTCAAAATTTAACATTTTGATAATGAAATTATACATTGTAATTTTCATGAAATTTTAATTTTTGATTTCATGAAATTTCTAATTTTCATGAAATTTTACTTAATAAAACACTATAGGGCCAGAAATCAGATCAGTAGTTGTCAGTGGCCAGTGATGGAAGCAGAAGATTTACTGCAATGGGACAAAAGCAAATGGTGGGGTGATATCCAAGACTGCTTCTGTGGTTCCATGACTGCATACATTTGTCAAAGCTCATTGAAATAAAGAATTAACATTTGTGAATTTTATTGTAACCAAAGTATATCTCAA
>NW_006922474.1:52803-56867 GCF_000298275.1 Orycteropus afer afer
CATCTTAATTCCTGAAAAATTAGATGTAGCAGATAGAAACAGTGGCACTGGAATTGTGAACAGCTGAAGTGGAGAAAAGATACTAAATTTAGTGGAGGTGGAGAAAAAGAGATTAAATAGCTAGGAAAAATAAACAAACTTGCCAAGCTGGTAAGAAGATGGAAAGACAGAGAAGCAGAAATCTCATTAGCAATACAAAAGATAGTGGTGGAGAGAAGGGGGAGGGCGGGGAACACCATGGAACCCACAGAGGCTTTGGGGACTGGGAGTTTCTGATGGTAACTATGGGAGCTGAGTTGAGTGAGTAGATAACCTTGCTAAGAGACAGAGCAAAAACTCCCTTGGCTTGGGCTGCCAAGGAGTTTAGAAAGAAGAGGGGGAAAGGAGAACACTCACTGTTTGTAGGTGGAGCACTGTCATGAGCTCACAGCAGTGGGCTGGGGTTCAACTCTTCCATGACCACTTTTTAGCACAGAGCGTAACAAGATACAGGGTTTTTGCAGCTTCCCAACCCAAGTGGAAATTAGTGGCCCCCTAACCATTGGGATCTCTGTCAATTTTGAACTGCAGGTCTGTGACTGAAAACAAAACATCATTAGTAGCCATCCCAAGCAGACTCAAGCCAAACTCCCAAAGCCAGCAGCAACTGCACAAATGCAAAAATTGGGGACTTGCTACTGGTGCCTTTTTGTTTGTTTGGTTTTTTCTTTTTCTTTTCTATCTCTTTTTTAACCCTTCTCTCCTGCTTCATCCAATAGAAGCACATTAAGCCACTACAACACCTGCTCGTCCCAACTCCAAATCCCCCTCATGATGAATAGAGACCTGAATCCATATTCCCAACAGTGATTTCACCAACACAAAGAAAACTGGAGAGCAACCCAGTACATCTGAATTAATAACCAAAAAAGTACACCTGCTCCACACTTGCAAATATACTTAAACATAAAATCATGGTGAAATAAATCAATACATAACTAGAAGTTAAAGATAACAACTTCAAAATGTCTAGGAAACAACAGACAACCTCAAATCAAACAAAACAAACAAACAAAAAACAACAGGACAAGACAACAGAAAAAAAAAAACCCAGGCTAAAGAATTATCTATCAGGCAAGACAACAGGCAATAGAATTATCCAAGAGGAATTCGGAAGATATGTGTATAGAATCCTACAAGATCTCAAGGAAAACACATTCAGAATCAAGGAGAACACAGCGAGTACCCTGGAAGAATTCAGGAAAACCACTCAAGAACAAAATAACAAGATAAATACACAATTAGAACTCATACGAAAACAGCAGTTAGAAATCCAGAAGATGAACACTAAAATTACAGAGTTAGACAACACAATGGAAGTACAAACGAGTAAACTAGAACTGGCTTAAGGACACATTTCCCAACTAGAAGACAAATCCTTTGATGCCAGCCTGTATGAACAAAAATCAGAACAAAGATTTCACAAAAATGAAGAGAACGTAAGTGTTATATGGGATGACATGAAAAGAAACAACATATGCCTGATTGGAATACCAGAATAAGCAGAGGCAAAAAAATAAAAGAAAAAAAAGAAAGACATAGAAAATTGTAGAAGACTTGCTAACAAAAATTTCCCCCATATCATGAAGGAAGAAAAGATATCTGTCCAAGAAGCTCAATGAACTCCATACAGGATAGATCCCAAAAGAAGGTCACCAAGATAATATCATAATCAAACTCTCCAAAACCAAAGCCAAAAAAAGAATCTTGTAAGCAGCCTGGGAAAAAAGAAAAGTCACCTACAATGGACAAGCAATAAGACTAAGTCCTGATTACTTAGCAGAAACCAGCAGGCAAGAAGGCAATGGGACTGCATATATAAAACAATGAAGGAAAATAACTTCCAACCAAGAATTCTATCCAGCCAAACTGTCTATCAAATCCATAATACTGGGGGACACCAGACTCAATTGGCATAACAAAATGCATAAAAGTCTTGTTCCTCATCCTACATTGGTGAGTAGTGACTGGGGTCTTAAAAGCTTTCACATGGCCATCTAAGATGCAGTTAATGGTCTCCTATCATTGGAAACAAAGAGTACAAAGAAAACAAGGGCATCTGGAAGCAATCAGCCCTGGGACACGGTGGCCCTCAAGACCAGAAGAACTAGATGGTGCTTGGCTACCAATACCAGCCACTTAGGAAAGGATCAAATCTGGAGATCCTGGATAGAGTGGGAGGAAAAATGTGGAACAGAATCCAAAAACTCTATAATGACCAGAATTACTGGTCAAATGGAGTCTGGTAAGTCCTCCAATACTATGGCCCTGAGATACATTTTGGGCCAGGAATAAAACTCACCCCCACGGGCTGGCTCTCAGCCCAATGGTAAACAAGATGTACATGCACACCACTCAACCCAGGGTGAAGCATCCACATCCTCTATGGAAATGCATCCCTTGGAGCAATCAACCATGGGGCACCAGAGGGGCAATATTCACATGGAGGAAATGCAGGACACACAGGAGTGCATAACTATGAGGGGCCTGGGCGGAGGGTGGTTACTGGGCAGGGAGGGTAAGAGACTGGGTTAGGGTTTGGGATGGTAATTGGGAAATGAAATTAAATGTACATGTAATGTTGACTGTAAAACAAACTCTGCTCTGTAAACTTGCACCTAAAGCACAATAATTTTTTTTTAATTGCCCATCAAATCTGAGGGTGAAATCAAGACATTCTCAGACAAACAGAAATTAAGGGAATTTATGAAAGACCAACCCCACAAGAAAATCTAAAGAGTGCCCTTCCAAAAGAGAACCTACAACAGAGATCAAGAAATTAAAATCAGGACACTTGACATCAACACTTTTAACAAACCAAACACAGTGCCGTGGAGTTGGATCCAACTCATAGCAACTCCTCCTTGGGTTTCTGAGGGGGTATCACTATGGAAGAAGATTGCCCAACCTTCCTTCTGATGAGTGGCTGTTGGGTTTGAACCACCAGTCTTCTAGTTAGCAGTCAAATGCTTAGGCACTACACCACCAAAGCTCCTAAACCAGAAATAGATGCTCAAAATAAGTTCATAAAATATTATACACAAAGAAACAAGGGAGTCAATCTGCAGATGACACCAGCAACAAAGTAGCAAATAGAGGGAATAAAAGTTTTAATTACAAAACTTCCAAATGGAGAGGAAGACTAGACAATGTCTTTATAGAACTGCCTGTGCCAAAATTAAAGAGACAAGAATTCACTTCAGGGTAACCACAAAGAAAATTAACAATCCCCCTAAGCAAACCCAGAAAGAAGAAAAATATATAGGCTTAGTAAGCACAAAACCAACAACAAAGAAGAAAAGAGAAGAAACATTTGATAACCAAATGAGCTCAGCACAAAAAAATATTTAGACCAAGGAAATCACCAACAACACACACACACACACACAAACACAATAGAGTGCCAGCAATAAATTTATACCTATCACTAATTACACTCAATGTGAATGGACTAAATGTACCAGTCAAGAGAAAGAGAGTGGCAATTTGAATAAGAAGACCCATTGATATGCTGTCTACGAGAGACCCATCTTAGACACAAAGATAAAAACAAATAAAAAATTAAGGGGTAGAAAAAAACATACCAAGTTAAAGGTAGCCCCAAAAAAAGTAGGAGTGGCAATGTTAATTTCTGATGAAATAGACTGCAAGGTGAAAAACAGCATAAGGGACAAAGAAGGACAATATATGATGATGAA
Organism: Orycteropus afer afer; assembly: GCF_000298275.1. Lineage (NCBI taxonomy): Eukaryota > Metazoa > Chordata > Mammalia > Tubulidentata > Orycteropodidae > Orycteropus > Orycteropus afer. The sequence goes on from NW_006922474.1 coordinate 56,541, forward strand.
AGTGTCATTTGACCAAGAAGACTTTACCATAACAAATATCTATGCAACCAATGAAAGTGCTCCAATACTTAAAGCAAATATTAACTGAATTGAAATGAAAAATACACAACTCTACAATAGTAGTTATGTGCCGTCAAGTCAGACCTGACTCATAGCGACCCCTCCTTGGGTTTCTGAGGCAGTATTACTATGGAAGTAGATTGCCCCATCTTCCTTCTGAGGAGTGGCTGTTGGGTTTGAACCTCCAGCCTTCTGGTTAGCAGTCAAGTGCCTTAGGCACTACACTACCAGAGCTCCTACTACAATAGTAGTAGGAGACTTTAACAC
>NW_006922474.1:59862-60924 GCF_000298275.1 Orycteropus afer afer
CTACCAGTGCCAACCACTCTGAAAGGGATCAAAACTGGAGATCCCACATAGAGTGGGAGGAAAAATGTGGAACAAAATTCAAAAACACAATAATGACGAGAATTACTGGTCGAATGGAGTCTGGTGGGACCCCCAAGACTATGGCCCTGGGATACCCTTCTGGCCTGGGATAAGACTCACTCCCAAGGATTGGCTCTCAGCCCAACAGTAGAAAGACTTACATGCAGAGTACCCAACCCAGGGCAATGCATCCACCTACTCTACGGAGATACACCCCTTGGAGCAATAGGCCATGAGGAACCATTCACTTGGAGGGAAAGCTAAACAGACAGGAGTGTATACTTAAGAAGGGCACAGGGCAGGGTGTAGGAGGGGTGTCGCAGGAAAGGGAGGGAAGGAGAGTGGGTTATGGTTGGGGATGGTAATTGCGCATGAAATCAAATGTACATAAACTGTTGAATGTAAAACAAATTTTGCTCTGTAGATTTGCACCCAAAGCACACCAAAAAAAAAAAAAAAAAAGTTGGAAAATTTTCAACCATATTACTGCAAATGTTTTTCTATCTTATTATCAATGATCTATTTTTGAAACTTCAACTGCTTGATATCATCAGACAGATCAATTTTTGTTAAATATTTTTACACAGATTACAGAATAGACTTCTTTTCTACCTATACTCATATTCACTCATTTTTCTTCTATTAGGTTCAATATCTTGTTATGCCTTTCCATTCAAAATTTCATTTCAATGATAGCTTTTAAATTCTAGAAAATCTGTATGATCTTCATAGCTTTATTTCTCTGCTAACATCCACAATTGTTCATTCATTATAATCACATTTACTTTTAAATTATTTAAACTACAATAGCTGCTACAAAATTCTCTGTAATTTGGTACATCTTGAGGTTGCTTTTTTCTCTTGAGCATTGGTTACATTTTACGATTCATAGACAGGTCTATTTTATCATTTTTATCGTAATTTGGATGCAGTGAATGATAATTATGGAGACTCTGGATTCTGTTAAATTCACACTGTGTCAGAGAACATGACTCTTCAGAG
>NW_006922474.1:61584-62940 GCF_000298275.1 Orycteropus afer afer
ACACAATGGGGTAAAGAGAACTATATCTGGAGCATAGGTGGTTCATTTCAGAGCTCTCTAGTAGTGGCATGTGCAATAATAAAAGTCAGTAAGAACTCTGACAGTACTATGAAAATAGGGTTTTAGATACTAAGGAAATACAATTTTAGGTCATGTCAACAGTTAAAGAATGATGAGCAAGAAAAAGAACATGTCATAGGTATTGAAGAAGGGATTTATCATAATCAAATATGGCCTCATAACTGGTTAAACAGGAAAGGATATGCATACTATCTCCATCCCCCAGCCTTTCACTGCTACCTTGTGAAAAGAGTACTGAAAATACCTAGCAATACACTTTAACTTTCAAATGTGAGTTTCACTGTCATTACCCAAATCCTGTGCTGGTTGAAGGAGCTCTGGTGGCATAGTGCCTAAGCTATCTGACTGCTAACCAGAAGGCTGATGGTTCAAACCCACCAGCCACTCCTCAGAAGGAAGGTGGGGCAATCTACTTCTGTAGTAATACCACCTCAGAAACCCAAGGAGAGGTCACTGTGAGTTGGATCCGACTCCACAGCAGAACATTTGGTTTGGGTTTTTTTGGTATGCTGGTTGAAGGATCTCATGCTTTCTCTGTTGGAGAACAAATCGTTTTTATCTGTATGATGGGCAAAAATGCATAGTAAGTTGCAAAAAAAGGTGAACCTGTTTGTTGTTTTTGATTTGTAATATTCCTGAACCTATTCTTACCTCTTGTCTCCTCTGCTTTTCAAGGATCCCTCTCTAGGTGGTGACATAGTGAATTTTACAATTAGGCAGACAGAAAAATTATAAGTCAAGAGCCTTATATTTACATATTTTAATGGTGCAAAAAATATTTACATATTTTAACAGTGCAAATCTCAAACTCACTACATCTCAAGTTACCATCATGAGGTCCCTAAAGATTGGCTTAAAAGGAAATGCACAAAATTGATTCTCCAGAGATAATGTCATCAAGGTTCAGTATATCACTACTGTGGGATGGTAGTGGCACTGCATTGTTGCCAGTCTCTGAGTTTCTTAGTCTTCCTAGTTTGTTCCATACTTGTCCTCAACTCTATAAAAGTCCATTCATTAAAACTCTTGAGCAATCTCAGATGGTATATGTTTCTTACCAGATACTGACTGATACAAAAACTTTTTTTATATTTCTATCATTAGGATTTTGCAAAGTATTTAGCACATAGAAGGTGCTTACTAACTTTTGAAAAATGAATTAATATAAATACGAGCTGTGATAGGGAAGATAAGTGTGCCCACAAAACCTGTGTGAAGTAATTTTTCTTTCTTCCCAAACAATTAAAAACTTCAAGTATTTAACTAAATAATCTG
>NW_006922474.1:65365-66330 GCF_000298275.1 Orycteropus afer afer
AATTTGCACATTTTCTTGAGATCTTTTCATAATCATCTAAAATATAGAGTTAAAGTAACTTTTGTCCTAGGAAAAATGACTATATTTTCTTCTCTGAGAAGTTGGTGTATCCTTCCCATCAAATCATCAAGGCCATACACACACAGACAGACATAAACAAATACAAATTTAATATACATACACTTGTGTATGAATGTGTAGAGATATAAAAATATATTAATTTAAATTTGTATTAATTTATTGGGATAATATCAATATCTTTTTCACTAAACATTTTTGCAGGGACTATGCATATTGAAAAAGGTGGATCAAGATCAATAATGTCAATATTTTAATAAAATGTCATTATACGAAAATAGTACAAATTACACAAGTACTTGAATTAATGCTTAATATATTGTTTTAATTTTTAACCTTGTCAAAGTTTTTTTTAGATGCCATTTAGTGAATCTCAATAAGAATCTCTTTGAAGTAAATAGTGGTAATTTGTATAGAAAGATAATTCGTAAAGAAAGCTTATGTTTGATTTTACTCTTATTACACTTTCACCAACAGTACATGAGGCTCCCTTTAATCTACTTCTTTTGCTAATGTTATTAAATTTTCAGATTTTAAAAAGTATGTACCACTCTGTTAGATTTTAAATGATAAGCCACTACATAATAAAAAATCTTCCTAATTGCCAGCAAACGCATTTTTCCACATACTAATTATACATTGAATTTTGACTTTTATGATTTTCTCATTCATAACTTTTGTTCCCACACTAACACTAAAAGTTTTATGCCTTCTTCTCTTTTTCCTGTTTATTTGAATATTCTATATACTAATTTTTGGTAGCATAGTGCCTAAGGCACTTGACTACTAATGAGAAAAAGCTGGCTGTTCAAACCCACCAGCCACTCATCGGAAGGAAGGTTGGGCAATCTACTTCCGTAGTGATACCTCCTCGGAAACCCAAGGAG
>NW_006922474.1:67445-68976 GCF_000298275.1 Orycteropus afer afer
GGCGCAGGATTGGGCAGTGTTTCATTCTGCTGTGCATGGGGTTGCTATGAGTCAGAAATGACTCGAGGGCACTTAACAACAACATCAACAACAACACTGAATTGTGTATGTCTTCAATTGCTAGTGGTGCTATAATAGATATATCCCAAGTAGGTGATTTGATGAACAGAAATTTATTTTCTCACAGTTTAAACCCAAACCAAGCCCACTGCCATCAAGTCATTTCTGAGTCATAGCTACCCCATTGGGTTTCCAAAGCTGTACATTTTTACAGAAGTAGCTCGCCTAATCTTCCTCCCACGGAGCAGCTGTGGGTTTGAACCACCAACCTGGAGGTTAGCAGTCAAATACCTTATGCACATGCGATCAGAGTTCCCTTTGTCACAGTTTAGGAGACTAGAAGTCTGAATTTTCAAACTCATTCTCAGGGAAGGCTCTCTGTTGTTTCTGGGAGGGAAGAGCTCTTTCAGTTTCTGTAGATTCAGCATTCCTTGATTCATTGGCAGTTTCCACGTGGCATGTATCTTCCTCTCTGTGCTTGCTTCTCTGTGATTAATCTCTCTTTATACCTCAAAGTGAGTAGGTTTAAGACACATGTTAGACTAATATGGTCTCATTAACGTAACAAAGAAAACCCTATTTCCAAATGGGATTACATCCACAATATAGGGGTTAGGATTCCAATGCATGTTTTGGGGAGGGAAATAATTCAGTTGATTAGAGTCTGGTATATGTATCTTGTTTTTGAGATTTTGCTGATGCCCGATAAAAATAGAAAAACTTTCCAGTCATATTTTATCTAAATACCATGAGTATTTCCTTTATAGTACTCAGAAAAATCAGGAAGAAAAAAAAAATAACTTTTGCTGTAAAAGATACATTTTATTTTATCATAATTAGATGTAATTTATACTTTTTGTTTGGCATTTATGAGTTCAAATGCATTTCCCAATAAAGATTCATTCATCTGTGTCTGTGAATGTGACCTTGTTGGGAAATAGTAGTTTTGCAGATGTAAATAGTAAACAAGAAATCATACAAGATTAGAGTTAGGTTAATTCAATATTAGTGTTCCACTGTACATGGATTGCAATGAGCTGAGGCAACTGTATAGCAGCTAACAACAGCTATCATTTTAAACTGTTACAACTGAGACATACCTACATGTTTTTTTTATGTTTTTGTTTTTTTTATTTCTTTCATGCTAGCATGATTTTCCTTCTTTCTGAAGTACAGCCTTCAATGCCTTCAATACAGTTCATAGGAGGTATACTTTATCAATTTTTTTTTATTTCATAAAATGTTTTTATTTCCTCATCATTAATAACTGATAGTTTAGCTGTGTTTAAAAGCCTAAATTGATATTTACTTATTATTTCTCTTAGTATTTTGAAGATATTATTCTATTGTTGTCAAGAAGGAAACTCTGGTATTGCAGTGGTTAAAGCATTAGGTTGCTAACTGAAAGGTCAGCAGTTTTGAACCCACCAGACTCTCCCTGGGAAAAAGATGACCTAGTCCATTTCCATAA
>NW_006922474.1:69376-70430 GCF_000298275.1 Orycteropus afer afer
TGGAGAACAACCTAACAGTGTGCTTTTGTATGGATTTACAGCCTTGGAAACCCTATAGAGAATATTGCTCTGTCCTTACAGGATCACTATGAGTCAGAATCAGTTAGATGGCACTGTGTTTGGTTTCTTGTTTTATCTATGAGTAACTATTATAAGCCAGTATTTTATTAGTATGCATTTTCCCACATTCTTTCATATGATCTTTATAATTTACTTTGGAGGTTAGTGGTTTGCTAAATCTACTTCAAATGTCCTTTCAATTTAATATTTAGTTATTATAAAGACAGTGTCTATGAATATTTGTGTGCAAGTGTTTTTGTGGACACATTTTCATTTCTCTTATTTAACTAAGTATGTGTGAAAGTACTAGTTGCTCCATATCCTCACTGATATTTGGCAATATCTATCTTTCTGAATTTTAATCATTTGAGTGGGTATGTACTGGTAACTCATTGTGACTTTAATTTTTATTTCCTAGATGATTTATTTGTTTGGTTTGGATTTGAAAACTACTGAATAGAAAAAATAATAAAAATAAACAAAATATCAGCAATGTGACTGGTGTATGTTGGTTATTTAGTATATGTTAAAGTTCATTTTTATCCCAATAATAAAATCAGAAATAATAATACCTATATTTGGGATATTTTATTTACAATACTTTGATTCTTTCAAATCTTCTCATGTGTCATCTTTCTTCTTTTACCCATTATGACTATTTCTCTGATAAGGGATTGAGCATACAAGAATAACAAATTCTTGAAATTATATTTTCTGCCCTGATTCATTAAAGCTTTGTGGCTTTCAGGAAGAGTAACCTTTAGTCTTAATAACAGCAAGTATTAAGAGTGAATTGGTAGAGAATTATACTCACCATTCCTTGAAGATAGGGTAGGAATATGTGCTGTTTCTCTGTTTTGGTCTCCTTTGCTAGAAACTACAGTGAGAAAAATCATGGCAATGATTAATATTAGTTAAGAATGTGAAATTTGAGTTCCGGCAAGATGGTGGACTAGGCAGAAAGACTACACAGACCCTCTTCAACAAAGAAAAG
>NW_006922474.1:75470-78633 GCF_000298275.1 Orycteropus afer afer
TGGTGGTTGGACAATAAAGGAAAGAAAGACAGTGATGGAATTTAATTTTCTAGAAATCAGAAAATGTAAATTTTAACTTAATTATGCTTCATTCTCAGAGAGAAACTTTCAGTTTTCTAATACTGAACATCACACCAATAACCAAACTCACTGCCATCTAGTCAATTGGGGACTCACAGTGACCCCCATTGAGTTTCTGAGGCTGTAAATCTTTACGGAAGCAGATCACCCCATCTTCCTTCCACAGAGTGGCTGATGGGTTTGAACTGCTGACCTTCTGGTTAGCAGCCAGATACCTTATCCACTACATCAAATTCTCAACATACTCATCCTAAATACAACAATTTTTCAGCCACGATGAGAAACAATTTTTTCCCCAAATTTTCTTACTGGTAATTAGCTCCCTTAATCTCACTTTTCCCCTGTCCAGCTTCAAGTCAAAGTATGTCATCTGAACTACCTTTATCAGTGTCTTTGATCATTCTGTGCCTAATGTTTTACAAATTATTTTTCTGAATAATTCTAAATCTTCCTCTCTCTGCTAGTAAACTGGGAAATTAACTACATTACAGAATTTTTTTTTAAAAAGTCATGCAAATAAAACTTTTTCATACAAGTAAAACTAGCGACTTCTAAATTCCAATAAACTTTAACATTTATTTAAGCATCAGCCAGTCAATATATTAATCAGAATTTATTTACATGCTATGAGGAAACAACAATATATTTTTCCTTTTATTGAGATAAGAAATAAATATATAAACCTTGTCAAATAAATATGAATATATTTACCAGATTTTAATCTAGATGTTTGAAGATAAGAAAGTTTCTCCAGGGGGGGGAAAAAGATATTACACTGAGTTTGGAAGGAAAATGGGAATTATTTCCTGAAGCATGAGATGTACTGGGGGCTTTCCACCCTGAGAGGCAGCATCAATAAAGGCTTTAGATGACAGCAATCTTGGTGCATTCACAGAACTGAAATTATAGTCAGGCTGGATTTTAGAGAACAAAGAAATGAGTGAAGGTTGAGGGATGCAAGATATCATATAGAACTGAATACATTACACTGTGTTTGGGTCTGTTTTTGCTTTATTAACATTTTAAGAATAGTAGGAAGTTTTGTGGAGACTTGTTTTTAAAAATTCATAATCATTTGCTTACAGCATAAAGAACAAAAAAAAAGTGCCTAAAACAACAACAAAGGCAACCATTGCTGTGGAGTCAGATCCGACCCATAGCGACCCCTCCTTGGGTTTCCCAGGCAGTATCTTTACGGAAGTCGATTGCCCCACCTTCCTCCCAGGGAATGGCTGGTGGGTTTAAAAAAGTGCCTAGACGATATAAAACATGTAATCAATGGTCCTGTAAATGTGGAAATTGTTATGTTGGTGAATGTCTTATTGTATGTGCTTTCACCACAATAATAATAATAATAATAAAGTGCCTGAAATAGAAATGGAAAGACCCTTTGGAAAGCTACTGCAGTAATCTGTAAGAAGAAAAAAAAAAAGATTGACTTCAATCAAAGAAGAGAGAAGCAGATTCGTTTGGATGTATCCTGCTGGAAAATTACTTACTTGAATATAGTAAGGAAAATATGCAGTCAACTTCTGGGTCTCAAGATCGAACAACAAGGTAGCTCAACAAGGTTCTCTACCCAAACATCAAGTCCCTTAATCTAAGCAGACAGACATACGTAAGTCTTCAAGTAAGATAGACTTACTTTGCTAAGAAAACTGAGGCCCACAGACATGAATTTCCTTAACTTGCCCTATCTCCATACCTACATATATAGATATTACTATTCATATTTTCCCATCCAATTCTCATTTGCTTCCTTTTTGTTTCAGAAGATGCATAAATGCTATGTGGGCCAAATCAAAATCATTCATATGTCCTCATCACTCCAGCCATGTAGTCTCCATCTGCAATCTTACCTACTCATATAATTCTTTTTAAAAAATATGTTATGCTTTAGGTGAAGGTTTACATAGCAAATTAGTTTTCTAATCAATAGTTCATAACAAATTGTTCTTTTACATTACTTGGAATCTCAAAAATATGTCTGCACTGTCTTTTTTTCTTCCCTGGATTACTCATTTTCATTTGTCTATTTTCCCTGTCCCTCCCTATCCTTTCATTTTTGGTTTTGAGCAAATGTTGATCTTGTATAGATGGTTATTCTAAGGAGCACATTCATCACAGGTTTTATTGCTTATACATACATATATATGTATGTATATATATTCTATGTATTATTTGGCTGAAAGGTGGTGTCTGGAGGGTCTTCAGTTTCAAGATAGAAGGCTGTCTCAGGGCAGTAGTCTCAAGGATTCCTCTGGTTTCTTTCAGACCAGTAAGTATGGCCTTTTCTTTTTTTTCTTTTTAACTTTTGAGTTTTGTTCTACATTTTTTACCCATTCTAACTTTATTGTGGTCTTGGTCAGAGTGGTGCATTGTGGTACCCAGGCACCATGTTGTTCTTCTGGGGATTTAACAACTAAGTGGTTGAACATGACTTTACTTAACTAAGCCCCTTAATCTAAGCAGATAGACATAACTTGTAGGTTAGAGGAGACTGCAGTTTGCTATTAGTCCTTTGGACTAATTGCTTCCTTGAATTTTTTGCTGTTCTTCGTTCTTTGCTCTATCACAAATTATTGTTAGTAATTACTGCTGTTGCAGGATTGTACATGTTGGAGCATTTATCATAGTTACCCTTTTTCTTCAGTACCTGTTACTGTCTTTCTTTGCCTCCCATTGTGCTGACTTCCCCAATTTGTGTATTGCCTTTTGTTGCATCTACATTAACCCTTTTCTACTGTCTAGTTAGTGTTTTTTCTTCCTTCCCTTGCCCTTTCCTGATAAACTTTAATGACGTTTCTTTCTGTATATCAACCTATTCTTATTTTTATATAATAGTGGTCTCACACAATATTTGTCCTGTTGTGATTGACTTAATTTACTCAGCATAATGTCCTCAAGATTCATCCATGTTGTGAGATGTTTCATTGATTCTTTATTATTATTTAACATTGTGTAGTGTGCAATTGCATGTGTGTACCACAATTTGTTTATCCATGGATCCACTGATGGGCACAGGTTGTTTCCTTCTTTTTGCTGTTGTGAATAATGCTGCAATTAACATGGGTATGCATAG
>NW_006922474.1:79394-82268 GCF_000298275.1 Orycteropus afer afer
TTGCCCCATCTTCCTTCCGAGGAGTGGCTGGTGGGTTTCAACAGCCAGCCTTCTGCCAGCAGTCAAGTGCCTTAGGCACTATGCTACCAGAGTTCCTAGTGTGAGGTATAGATCTTGTTTCATTTTTCTGCAAAAGGATATCCAGTTTTGCAGCACCATTTTTAGAGACTGCCCTTCCCCATTTAATGGATGTAGGTCCTTTGTCAAAGATCAGCCCTTCATAAGTGAATGGATTTACTTTTGGGACCTTAATTCTGTTCCATTGGTCTATATGTCTATCATTGTACCAGTAGCAGGCTGTTTTGATTATGATGGCTATCTAATAGTTTCTGAGCTTGGGGAATGTGAGGCCTCTTACCCTGTTCCTCTTCAATAATGCTTTGTTTACTTGGAGACTCTTTCCTTTCCATATGATGTTGGTGATTAGTTTTCCTATCTCAATAAAAAATGTTATTGGAATTTGGATTGGGATTGTGTTATATTTGTAGATCACTTTAGGTAGTAGTAACATTTTCACAATGTTAAGTCTTCCTACCCATGAGCATCATATGCTTTTGCATTTAGGTAAGTCTCTTGGATTTTTGCAATAGTGTCTTGTAGTTTTCTTTGTATAAGTCTTTCACATCCCAAGTTAGATTTATTCCTATTTTGTCTCTTTGAGGGCTACTGTAAATGATATTGTTTTCCTGATTTCCTTATTAGAGTTTTCTGTGAATGGAGAGGAATCCAACTGATTTTTGTATATTGATCTTATAGCCTCTACTTTCTGAAATCTTCTGTTAGTTCCAGTAACTTTCTTGTGGGATCACTGGGATTTTCTATGTATATAATCATGTCATCTGTGATAGAGATAGTTTTACCCTTTCCTTACAAATGTATATTCCCTTGATTTCCCTTTCTTACCTTTTATAGCTAGGATTTCCAGAACAATATTGAGTAAGAGTGGTGATGAAGGGCATCCTTGTCATGTTCTCATTCTCAAGGGGAATGTTTTCATCTTTCTCCACTGAGAATAATGTTGGCTGTTTGTTTTGTATATATATCTTGTTAATTATGTAGAGGAATTTCCCTTCTATTCCTATCTTGCTGAGAGTTTTTATGAGGAATTGGTGTTGGACTTTATCAAATGCCTTTTCTGCATTGATTGAAATGATCATGTGGCTCTTTTATGTTGACTAGTGCATTTAACCCATTTATATTTAGTGCAATAAACTATAGGTATGAAGTGACTGCTGTCATTTTGTTGTAGATTTTGTGTGTGGGTGTGCATGCATATGTTTGTGGTGCTGACAGTGTCTTTGTTCCACTTACTTTTCTGTATGGAGTTCTTTCTGTTTATGGATTTTCTCTTCATTTCCTTTATTGTTGTTGATTCTGTGTTTATTGAATCTTCATGGTTTTCTTCTTATTTTGTTGAGTAGGTCTATTAATTTTCTTTGTGGAACGCTGAAAATTTCCTCTATCTTCCTAAGCTTAAAACAGTCTATTATATTTTGATATTGCCTTGACTTCCTCTCCATTTAGGAGTTCTGTGACTACACAATTTATTCACTGTTTTTATTTTACAGTTGTTTTCATTCAGAGATTGAAGACTGTGGTTCCTTGTTTTCAGTCTTGTAGCTTTGTTTTATTTTTGAGAATTCCTTTTCTTGTTTGGTATCTGGGTGATGCTGTAACATTTCTTAATCTCAAGTAGTTGGCTGATGTTGTTTCTTTGTCCAAAAGACTCCTTTTAATCTTCCTTTAAGGTTGATCTATTTTTTTTTTTTTTTTTTTTTTTACAGATTTCCTAAATACCTGTTTATCTGCAAATGCCCTAGTTTCACCATTGTATTTAAGAGACAATTTTGCTGGATGTACAATTCTTCATTGGTAATTTTATTTTACTTTCAGGATTTTATATATTGGCCTTCTTGCCAACATGGTTTCTGCTGAGAAATCAAAGCTTAACCTTATTGTTTCCACTTTGTAGGTAACTGTTCATTTTTCCCAAACTCCTTTCAGTATTCTTCCTTTGTCTTTAGTTTTCAAAATTTTGATTGTGATATGTCTTTATGATTTTCTTTTGGGGTCTATCCTGTATGTGGTTCAATAAGCTTCTTAGATGGGAATATTTTCATCTTTCATAATATTGGGAAGGATTTATGCCACTAAATCTTCCAAATGTTTCTCTATTTCCTCTCTCTTTCTATTCTGGTATTTCTATTGTGTGTAGGTTATTCCACTTGATAGTGTCCAACATAACTCTTAGGCTGTCTTTATTTTATTTTTCCTTTTTACTGAACATTCCTCAAACAAATTAGTATTAAGGGATTTGTCCTCTATTTTACTTATTCTGTCTTTCACTGATTCAATTTTACACCTATGTGCTTCCATTGAGTTAACAATTTCTGAAATTTTATTGTTCATCTTCTGGATTTCTAGTTGCTGTTTTTATATGGTATGTAATTGTCTATTTATTTTGTCATTTTGTTCTTGAACTGTTTTCCTGAATTCTTTTGGAATTCTATCTGTGATTTCCTTGATTTTGTCTGTTTTCTTTGTCTTTTCCTTAAACTCTTTCTTGATCTCTTCTTGTTGTTGTTGTTAAGTGCTGTCGAGTCATTTCTGACTCATAGCGACCCCATGACCAGCAGAACGAAACACCGCCTGATCCCACGCCAGCTCCACGATCCTTGCTATACTTAAGATCATTGTAGCAGCCACCGTGTCAATCTACCTTGTAGAAGGTCTTCCCCTCCTTTGTCGACCCTCCACCTTACCAAGCATGACATCCTTCTCCAGGGAATGGTCCCCTCTGACAACATGACGAAAGTAGGTGAGATGAAGTCTGGCCATCCTCCCTTCCAAGGAGCATCTCGGCTGCACTTCCTC
>NW_006922474.1:83418-83938 GCF_000298275.1 Orycteropus afer afer
CAAATCTCTTGGCATAACCGAGTGAGTGCCTCCAGTGCAGCATCCATTTGTTGAAATATCTCAATGGGTATTCCGTCAATTCCTGGAGCCTTGTTTTTCGCCAATTCCTTCATTGCAGCTTCGACTTCCTCCTTCAGTACCATTGGTTAGATCATATGCCATCTGCTGAAATAGATGAAGATCAATCAGTTCTTTTTCGTACAGTGACTCTGTGTATTCCTTCCATCTCCTTTTGATGTTCCCTGCATCATTCAATGTTTTGCTCTTAGAATCTTTCAATATTGCAACTTGAGGCATACATTTTTTCTTCAATTCTCTCAGCTTGAGAAATGTCGAGTATGTTCTTCCCTTTTGGTTTTCTAACTCCAGGTCTTTGCACATTTAATTATGATAATTGGCTTTGTCTTCTCAAGCTGCTCTTTGAAATCTTCAGTTCAACTCTTTCATCTTGTTATTTCTTCCATTTGCTTTAGCTACTCTCTGCTCAAGAGCAAGTTTCAGAGTCTCTTCTGTCATCCAT
>NW_006922474.1:87511-90025 GCF_000298275.1 Orycteropus afer afer
AGAGGTAACTATGGGGAGGAAGTGGGAGGGGAGCTGTTGCATTGTAAATTTTGGTCAATGACATGAGACAAAGTATATGTGAACTGCTGTATGAAAATGAATTTACTCTGTAAATCTTCACCCAAATCAAAATAAAATTTGAAAAAATAAAAAAAGAATTATTTTTAAAATAGCATGGGAAATAAGCTTAGCATATACACATTCTTCACACTATGAAAGCAGCAGGTCTTATGAGTAATGAAACTGTTAGAAACTAGGTCAATGAAATTATAAAGGAAATGAGCACAGTAGAGTGCTATTTCAGACACTACCTATTCCATGGTGGTATTCTGAAATAGTTAACAAGGGTACTGATGATGATTAGTGTAATAAGGAAATTTTATAATTTTTTGAGAGAAGAAATCTTCTAAACCCAAGACTCAATATCTACCCAAGAGCAATATATGTATAATAACTATTGTACCTTTTCTTTTTTCTCTAACAAACCATTTTCTCAGCTGGAGATGAGGTTTGTCACATTTCAGTTCCATGTAGATCATCTGCTGTTCATTTGACATGACATTGCTCTGGTCAGTTTTGGGTATTTGTTGCTTCTGTTGAAATCTGGAAATGTTCAGTTCTGTATATGTTATCTCCTGCTTGTTTACTATATCTTTGTTTTTCTTCTTATTAAGCATTTTTGTTTCCTGAAAACACTTGAATTGCTTTAGCTCAATCTTGGTAGCTTGCTGCTTTTTCTTTTTAATGCCTATGCAACAGAAATATGAGGAAAAGAATTAAGCAGTCTTTGTATTAGATCAAGTGGTGAAGAAAGCATTCATTCTTATGTACAAATAAGCATTTATGTGTAATATTTAAGACACAAAAAGGAAAAAATCTCTCTCATGATTTTACAGTTGTTCTTATTCAGAAGAATATTTTTAACTTCCTTTAATAAGTTTCTAACATTTCTTTCTCTCTCTTTATATATACATATATATATAATACATTTTTTAAATAACCATGTATCCCTCAATCTGCAGCCTATCATGTTTTTCCACCTACCTGGATCATGTTTACTTACCAGCACACACACACACACACTCAAACACACAGAGGCACATACACTTGGATTATCTAAATTAATTTGTCAATACTAATGAACAATTGAAATGAAAAAAGGAAATAAACAGATAATTCACAAAACATACAATAAATATGTGACGTATTCCACCTCACTAACAAAAAAAGAAACACAAAATAATGGAATAACTTTTACCCATAGGATCACTGAGTGATGTCAACAATTGATAATTTTTGGAATTTGCAAATGACTATGAGCTAAGAATTATTTATCAGTGTTTATCAAAATATAAAATATGCACCCTTTTGATCAGCAATTCTATTTTAATCTACTTTCCTACATAAAGATTCAAATATATTCCAAGTTATGTGATACATAGTTTTTGTGTTTTGTTTATTTCCTAGTAATTTGAAAATATAAAATAAAACAAAATTATCAGCAATAGAAGTTCTCATAATTAAGAGAGTTGTTAAAAAAAGTTATGATGATGGATTGTTGTTGTTGTTAGTTGTTATGTGCCGTCGAGTGATGGATTAGAAGACATTAAAAAACAATTTTTAAAAATATAAAAAATCTTGTAAAGCAAAAAATAGATTTGTAATTTGTTGTTTGCTGTAGGTAAGATTTGTGATGACTTATATATTACTTTTTCTTTTAAGAAATTAAAGAACATATGATAAAAACTGCTCAAGAATAAAATTCTGAATATTTGAAAATATTCAATAATTAATATTTTATACATGAAATCACTTTCTTATATCTATGATCATTTGCTGAGAATATATTTCCTTAATTGAAAATACTGGGAAAAATTAAAAAGACCTTAAGATTTCTTTTTTGTATTTTCCCAAGTTTTTTTCCAAAAGTATTTGGCCAATTAACATCTCTGCCAGACAAAGTTGTAGTTAGTTTAAGAGCATATTGAGAGTGTAAGAATATTGTTTAAATCTTCTGGGAAAAAATAAACTATTTTTATATGAAGGGTGAAAGAAAAATAATTATTATTATTAAAATACAAATAATGGTATAAACATGGACTAAGAAAAGTTAAATAGTGACAAAATCAGACAGAAAGTTGATTCAAAATTGGAGCATCACATAGACTTAAACCACTAATTTCACAACATGCACGCAAACAAATTTCAG
Source organism: Orycteropus afer afer (assembly GCF_000298275.1). Lineage (NCBI taxonomy): Eukaryota > Metazoa > Chordata > Mammalia > Tubulidentata > Orycteropodidae > Orycteropus > Orycteropus afer. Next base: position 89,721 of record NW_006922474.1, read on the forward strand.
ATAAAACAAAATGTTAAAGGCAAACTATGAGATGATGAAACTAACAGAGATTTAAAGAAACTACAAGTAAATATAGGAGCTCTGGTAGCATAGTGCCTAAACCAGAAGGCTGGTGGTTCAAACCCACCAGCCACTCCTCGGAAGGAAATGGGGCAATCTACTTCCGTAGTGATGCTGCCTCAGAAACCCAAGAAGGGATTGCTATGAGTTGGGTCCGACTCAACAGCACATAACAACAACAACAACACAAGTAAATATAACTTTTGAAACTCAAGCACACAAGCAAAAGAAACATGAAAGTAAAA
>NW_006922474.1:91311-95586 GCF_000298275.1 Orycteropus afer afer
TTTGAATCACCAGCCTTCTAGTTAGCAGTCAAACATTTTAGGCACTATGTCACCAGAGCTCCTTATTAACATATAGCAATATAGATATTATATATAATACAATAACAATATAGTAACATTATATATGTGTGTATATGTGTATATGTGTGTGTATATATATATATACACATACACACATGCATATGTATTATATAACTTGCAAAACTTTGGTAGTCACCAGCATACGAGTATTAAAGAAATCACCTTACTAAAAATTTCCAAATTTGTCTTCTTGTTAGTTTTTATCTGGTCACTCAGAACCATAGTATTGATATCACACTCCTCCAGCCTCCCACTTATTTATTAGAGTTCTCTAAAAGTTCACTTTTCCTCTCCTAATTACACAGTACTACAACATCCTGGCAGTCTATTCCTTCATCAGTGATGGTTAATCACTGTCATCTTCCTCTCTATCTCCAGCACTTCCATCAACGTCCATGTTCATAATCCTCCTATACCCTTGCCAATCTGTTTGCTTCTCGACCTCCAAAAATCTTCTCGTTCATCTGCTTCATCTACCCTCTCCATGGGAACCCCTTGATTTTTGCCATAGCCTATAAATAATGTCTCCATTCAAAAACATCTTACTAAAGCCTGCATCCTTCACACACACCCTCCCATTTCTAGTTTGCTAGTTTCTGTCTTTCCAACATGAAAGTCCATTCAGCTCATCAGCATCTCCAGTTCCATCCCCAACTGTATTTTGTCCCAATCTCAATTGGCTTCTTCATTTTTGTCCTCATCCAGTTTGATTCTATCTTATGTTACTTCATAATATTTTTGCCTATGTACTGAAATCCCTTGGACCTTTCTGATTTTGTTTTTTCAGCAAAATCATAGTCCTGTGTGAAATCAATGGTCTGTTTCTCACCGTCAATGCCTGAGAAGACAAATTCTTTTAGAATAGATCATATCTGTTGCACTACAAATTCATTGCCAGCCACATCAACAGAAGCATATCTGGATATGGCACATGCACTGGGCACCACTTAAAAGGGGGTGCCACTGAGCAATATCTAAAAATATCACTGTTTTCTTAGCCAGCTGTGAGAGATCATTCAGCAATCTAAAACTAATACTTTTGTATTTGAAAGCCTCCATGGGCCAAGGCACACTATGTGAAACTAAAATAAATGAATTTAAGTATATCATAGGCCAATTTTCATCAGTGAAAAGAAGAAAGTGGCAGCTGTAATTTTCATGTAGTGCCATAATATATTAAGTAAAAGATAAATGAGCTTGACTTGTATTTTTAAGCTGATATGGTAGAGTTAGGGGAGCAATTCAGTGCTTGCCCTAAATGTCATGGTCTGCAGATATATCTCTGCCTATCAAATTGCTTTAACACTCCTAAGAATCTTGTTACTTTTAGCAGGTCACCACCCTGTCACACTCTCTGAAATTAACTTTATCACATATTTTCCACTGTTAAATCTCTGATTCTTCCATGCCCCTTTTATTTTTAAAAAATGACCTACATCGCAGACCTATGTCACTGAAAGCCTTCAGACCATCACATTGACACTCTCTCAGCTTGCTGCTATAAAGACAAATCTACCTACATCAGCATGCACCCTATCTTACTTCTCTTTCTGGTTATAAAGATGTGGTCTTGTTTCTCTTCAATAAGGCTTCATCTGCATAAATGTCTATTCCACACTTGACATTGTTATTCATTACTCCTCTTATCTTCTGAATATTCAAGGTTTCAACACCATTCCATCAGCCTAAAATGATATGCAATTTTTAACCTCAATTGACCCTAAATTCAAATATTCCTACTGCCCCAACTCTGCCTCTTCAAAAGAAAAAGCTCCCCAGTGAGTCACAAGTAACATGGGACAGTGTAAAGCCAGTAGAATAATAGTATGAACTCCCATGAGCCCATAAACAACTCCAATAATTATCAGTTATCCACTCTTATCTATACTCTTACCCACTTCTCCTCTCATGGTATTTTGAAGCAATTCATGGCATTTTGAAGACATTGTACTTCTTTAGTAAAATTTTCAGTAATTAAAAAAAGAAAAAGTTCTCAAAATGCTGTCTGTATTTCATCTATATCATTTATATATTACTCTCACTACTCAAACTACTACAATTTGACTACTGCCCTTATCATTCCATGACATCCCCCCTCTTCCAGGTCTCAAGTCATCTCATCTCTATTTCACAAATGGACCCTTTCATTTCTTTCTTCTTTTTTTTTTTTTAGCTCTCGATAGCATTCAACACTGTTCATCACTCCTTTTTCTTAAACACTTCTTTGCTGTTTTCTGTATTTTCATGACATCGTTATCAACATTCATGATTTCAGTCACCACCTATAAGCAAGTGATTTATAAATTTATGTCTGCTGGCAAAAGATTTCCTTTGTTTCAGCTCATGTACTCCTTACCAATTAATATCTGCTTTTAATGCTTCAAATATTAACAAATCAAACTCAACTTCTTTGCATATCCATGTGAATTATAAGGCCTGGCCTTTTTTAAGTAGTAAATAATTCTCAAACTGTCTGCCTCTCTCCTGGCCCTATCTGCCTTTACAACTCCACCTCTCACTACTCTTACACCTATATTTACACTCCTGACACACCATTCTCCCTTAATTAAATGGACCACTCTTACTGACAGCAGAGACTTTACACATTCTAATGTCTTTGCCTGGAATACTCTCTCCTTGGCTTTGCTTTACCTAAGGAACTGTTGTTGCTAACATTGCTAGCTGCCGGCAAGTTGACTCCCTGCACAAATGAATACAATGTTGTCCTGTGCTGCACCATCCCCAGGATCAGTTGTAGACTGAACAATGTTTTGTAATCCATAGTGGTTTAATTAGCTGATTTTCAGAATTTCATCGCCAGGCCATCTTCCTAATCTATCTTAGTCTGTAAGCAACCCTGAAACTTGTTCAACATCATAGCAACACATAAGCCCCCACTGACAGATGATTGGCAGTTCTGTATTAAGTTCATCGGCCAGGAATGGAACCTGAGTCCCCTGTAGTTAAATGCTTCAGGCACTGCACCTCCAAAGCTCCTTTGAGTTTCCTGCATGGGAGGTGCGAATTCTACCATTAAACTTCAATGCTTCTAGTAACTATAGGAATTCACTTTTTTAATACCTAATTTGAGCCTGCACTCCTTTAGGGAAATTTTCAGGCAACTTTTAAACTAGGTCAATTACTCTTTTTGTATTTCTCATAACACTATGATTATAATTTAGATTTCCATTTAGGAAATCATCAAAATTATGATTAAAAAATTAATTTCTGTGATTATTTTACTGACAATTATTTTCTCTAAAAATTCTAGGTTCCATGAAGAGAGACTCCATCTGCATTATTGCATATAATTTTATGCCTTGACATATAGTGTTGTTGTGTGCCACTGAATTGATTCTGACTCATAGCGACCCCATATGACAGAATAGAATTGTCCCATGGAGTTTCCTCATTCATGTTGTTGTTGTTATGTGCCATCGAGTCGGCCCCGACTCATAACAACCCCTCCTTGGGTTTCTGAGGCAGTATCACTACAGTATCACAACCTTCCTTCCAAGGAGTGGCTGGTGGGTTTGAACCACCAGCCTTCTGGTTAGCAGTCAAGTGCCTTAGGTACTATGCTACCAGAGCTCCTTGTTCATAGTCTTTATGAAAGCAGATCACCAGATCTTTCTCCCACAAAGCCACAAGGTGGGTTCTAATCACCAACTTCTCAGTTAGAGCCACTGCACCACCAGACACCCATATATGTTAATTGAGTAAATCAGACAATAAATAGAAAGCATTCAATAAATCATGTTTGAACACCTGCCTTACTATTGAAAAAAAAAACCCTGAATTTTCAAAATTTACATATTGATGAAATACTAAAAGTAAACAATATATATATAATAGAAGCAAACACAGGAGAATGTATTATTGATCTTTGTTTGAGAAAGGCCAAGAATAATCAAATTTGAAGCCAGACTTTAAAAAAGAATAGATGTTTTAGACTAAAGAAAATAAAATATTTATAATTTTATATAACAAAAATGATTAAAATGTGAAAAGATGTTGATTCTCACTGATAATAAATGAGATGGAACTTAAATAAACTGAAAATCACTATTTTGGCCATCAGATTGCCCAAAGTCAATGAACCCCTACTCAAATGAGACCCACTCAGTTTGGCAAATACAATGTTTGGAAAATGCATGAAAGGACACCAAACATGGAATGAGAAATACCTATTAA
>NW_006922474.1:96404-97821 GCF_000298275.1 Orycteropus afer afer
CTTATGGGACAGTTCTACTCTCTCCTACAGGGCAGCTATGAGTTGGAATCCATTCAATGGTAGTGGGTTTGGTTTGGTTTTGGGTTATATAGATCTAAATTTTAAATATGTTTTTGTAAATCACCTATTAATCTAGGGAAACAATTCTTGTCATAGATATTACTTCTTGATCCAAAATTTTCACATTTCCTAAAAAACTTTGAATCTGAATGAAAGAGAAAAAAATAAAAAATAAAAAGCTACAGTGTCTTTGAATGCTTGTTTCCAATTGAAATAAAACATGCTGAAATAAAACAAATAGCAAATATTTATGTCTTTACAAATCAGCATGGTTGACTTAGTGTTATTTGTGATTAAGAGCTTGGTATTTGATTTCAGATTGCTCCTGTTCAAATCCTGGTTTGGTGACACTGAAGTATTTGCTTCACTTCTTGTTTTTTTTTTTTTTTTTTAGTTAGAAGCATTATATAAGAAAACCAGTACAGAAAACAAAAGGAGAGCAAGAAAAATGATCCACGATGAACTGCCTCAAGACTTTTCATAGGCATGTATGTTTTTAAAGATCTAAGATCAGTCTATTTCATATTTATGTACTGCCCTATCCAAGGTTATTTCATACTTATACTTTTTTATGTTTCTTTATTTTTATTTTTATTTTATTTTATTTTGATCTGGGTGAAGATTTACAGAGCAAATTCACTTTCCATACAGCAGTTCACATATACTTCGTCTCATGTCATTGATCACAGTTTACCACAATGCAACAGCTTCCCTCCCACTTCCTCCCCAGTTACCTCTTCCCAGTGTCCATCTTTCCATACTCTCCTGCCCCCTGAGCTGTCTCCCTTTGCATAAGCAGCCCTTCCTTCTCCCATGATTGTTCTTCACCAGGGCGTGTGTCTACTTGAGGTAAATGTTTAACTCACATGCCTGTACTTTGTTTGACTGGAAACCCCAGGTGTGGGTTCAATTCCAGACCCGAAGGGCAGCTAGGGGCCGTAGTCTCAGTGGTTCCACCAGGCTTTATCGGACCAGCAAACCTGGTCCCCACCTTCTTTTTATTTTTGCCTCCAAATGATTTTGAGTTTTGTTCCACATTGTTCTCCCTCTCTATCCAGTATCTCCTACATCCCTTCCAAGTGGATTACAGTGGTAGCCAGGCACCATCTAGTTCTTCTGGTCTCATAGTTGTGTAGGTTGCAGATCGGATGGTGTACCAGTCACAAGGACTGATTGTTTCCATTAATTTTGGTGTTCTTCTTTCTTCTTGATGAGGAGAGACCCATTGTTGCATCTAGATGGCAGCTTGCTAGCTTTTAAGATACCAGTCGCTACTCACCAAAGTAGGAGGTGGAACAATGTTTTGTATAGTATGTTATTCCAATTGAGCTTGCTGTCCTCTGCGACTATGGTCCCA
>NW_006922474.1:102136-103472 GCF_000298275.1 Orycteropus afer afer
AATGGCCCTGACTACCATTACTAAATGTTTTGATCAAGGCCTCAATAAATGCATACTGATCAAAAAGAGGAAAAGCATGGAACAGGACTTCAAACTCACATGGAAACCAGACTAATTAGATCCATTGACACTGTGGGGACCCTTGAAACTAATGCCCAGAAACAATCTCAAAACTTTGAGCTGAAACTATCCCATGAAGCCATCATTAAACTAAACATTTTAGCCCAATTAATAAAAAATGTTTGCTTTGATCATAGTGGCTCTTATAAAGGATTATCTATAAAAGCTTAGCTGACAAAAGTCATTCTAAAGCACAAATGAGAATATTAAGGGGCAGAGAGCCTAAATTAATGTGATGAAACAGTATGGTTAGAGAGAGTGAGAATGGGGGCACAATGTGAAGTATGTGAACGATGTTACTGAACTGTGCATGTAGAAATTGTGAATGGATGTATGTTGGCTATGTATATTGCCATCAAAAATAAAATATTTTTTAAAGAAGATGAATTCTAAATAACACTCTTAAAAGGAAATTATGCATTCTTTTATCTATGATTAAGAAGAATATTATTTCCATGTGAAAATATAAGGGAAATAGACTTTTAAGTATGTCCATTTACTCATGAAGGAAACTGAATTCTCTATAGAGTAGAATTCATTAAAATATATTTGTATTTTTTTTCCAAATTTCATGACTTAGAAATGATTGTTCTTGTTGTATTACAAGTTAATTCCAACTCATTGTGACCCTGTATGACAGAGTACAACTGCCCCACTGGATTTCTTAGGCTATAATCTTTATCGGAGCAGATCACCAGGTCTTTTCTCCCATGAACAGCTGATGGGATTGAATGACTGACTGCCTTTCAGTTAACAGCAGAGGACTTAATCACTGGATAGCCAGGGCTCCATTAGAAATGATTAGGGCTTCTTACTAGGAAAGAAGATAGATTGTTAACTTGCCATACAAATATTGGGCCTCACAAAGAGCTGTGACTCCCTAAGGCAACTCAGGAAAAAAAATAAAATAAAATTTTGCAAACTCTTATGGGATGTGGGACACATCTGAACCATCTTTTCATTATTAATATACATTTTTAATATATGTGGAGTCTTATCCTTAAATCGGATTCCTATTGGGGATAATTCATAACCTTACTGATGAAAGGACATTAAAAATAGAGGGAATTTCAAATCCTTCCTATATAAGAGAATGAAGATCTTTCCATGATGTTGATGGGTCTGTTCTGACAAGTCACAACATAAATACTCCTACAGAATTTCTAACAATTTTATTTGATTGTTAAAAAGGAGAAAAAATGATTGTGTTTTTCAA
>NW_006922474.1:104332-104877 GCF_000298275.1 Orycteropus afer afer
ATATATATATATATTTAGAAACAGCAGGATTTTAAACCTTTCTATTCTGCAGTTCACACATAATTTTTGTCATCGTTTCTGCTAAAATGTCAGTAAACAGCACCTCTGACCATGTTCCTGTCACAGGCTGAACAACACTTCCCTCAAAGCCACAGAGATTCCACCACACTCTTGGCAATACTAGCACTTATTGTATATCTGTATATCTAAAGATGTGGGCAGAAGTGCTCTTAGCACACATTCACCAACTCACTCTTGTATATGTATATGTATATATTCAGTTATAGTATTGGTTTCATTTCACTCATCAGTGTTTCCTGAGTGTAGGATTTATGTTGTTGTTGGTTGCTGTTAAGCTGATTCCAACTCATGGTGACCCTATGTGTGTAGAGAAGGACACATTCCCTAGAGTTTTCAAGGATGTGACCTTTAGGAAGCAGATTGGTAAGCCTGTCTCCTATATGCCTCTGGGTGGGTTCCAGTGGCCAACCTTTAGACCAGTAGTCCAATGCTTAACCGTTTGCACTGAAAAAAAAAAAAAAAAA
>NW_006922474.1:105438-111001 GCF_000298275.1 Orycteropus afer afer
AAACTAACTCCAGATGGATCAAAGACTTAAATGTGAAACCTAAAACTATAAAGTTCCTCAAGGGAAAACTAGGGGCAAATTAAAGCTCTGGTGGCTTAGTGTCTAAGGCATTTGACTGCTAACCAGAAGGCTGGCAGCTCAAACCCAACAGGATCTTTCTATATACACTGGAAGAAGACCATATCCCAAAGGCAACTCTCCTTCAACTGATTAACCACTCAAAGCAGATTCCACCTTGGAGGTGATTATACCACGTCCAATCTCATCATGGGGAATAACCACCTCCAGCTGCCAAACCGTTCAAAATCGCAGCCCAGCCATGGTGACACACAACCTTAACTACCCATATGCCCATATCTTAGTTTGTAAATATCCAAGTGAAATATCCAAGCTGTAATATCCAAGTGTATAATTTTTTTGTGTGTTTGTGTTATGGTATTTCAATTCCTCTGGAGTATTGTGTTACAGTTTTCTTCTATGTCTTGGTTTGTGTTTTGAGAGAAATTTTTATCAGTTTAAATATTTTTATTCTAATTTTCTGTATTCTTCTTACAGTAGGTTTATTGTTGGGTGGTGCCATCAAGTAAATTCTGACTCATCGTGACCCCATGAGATGGAGTAGAACAGCCCCATAGTGTTTTCTAGGCTGTAACTCTCCCAACAACTCCACAAGAGAAAGACCTGGTCTTCTGCTCCCATAAAGATTGTACCCTAGAACACCCCTGGGGCCTTTCTACTCTGTCATGTGGGATCACTGTTGGTTGTAATTGACTCAATTGCACCTAAAAATAACTAGCTCTTTTCAGAAGCAGCTTAGTATCCTTGAAAAATCCTTTTTGTGGCCTGGGCTGGCAGTTGAGGTGGTTTGTTGGATCCCTGTGTCAACAGTGTCCTCTCCTGTCAGGACAGTGCAATGCAGCTTCTTAAATGAATAGATTTGGGGCAAAGGGATTATTTTTTAATGTTATTTTGTGTAATCACATATTTGTCATTGTATTTATTCTGACAGTCCCCTCCCCCATAGGGTCACAATTCTAAAGGAATAAATTTTGAAATATAAAAAAAGTTTCAAAAATCTTAAATACTCATGATATATAACACGTTTATTAGATCAGTTATATACTTCTCATAAAATTAAAGAAGTCCTGAAATTTCTAAATTTTCTGGACTACCCTGATATTCCCCTCACCTCCTGTAGTGCTATACTCTCTCTCCTTCTATCATAAACTCAATTATCAGTTTTCTGCTGTGAAAAATAATGTTAAGAATAACAGGAGAGAGAAGTAACAATAGCAATAAAGGCAGGCAGATCATGAAGCTAAAATATTATTGGGATGCAAACCTCATAACTTTTCTTTAATCTTCTTTTTTCTGCACGTTCTGAACAGTCTTCTCACACATACATGAAGAGGATGGTGTACAGTCATCTATACCAATGATGTGTGTCTTTAGATATACACACTTCCCATGGAAATCTAGACTTGGCTCTGGTAAAATGGGAAATTTAGAAAACACAAGTCACTGGCCACAGTCAGTGTGTTCATTACTTAAAAACTTACTATGTGAAATTCATTACAACAGGTGCTGTAGCCAACACAAAACTGTAAAGACACTCACTATTTTCAAAGATGTCATATACTTAGAAAAGATATGAAATACTCACATAGCTCTGGTAGCATAGTGCCTAAGGCACTTGACTGCTAAGCAGAAGGCTGGCAGTTCAAACTCAGCAGCCTCTCCTCAGAAGGAAGGTTGAGCAATCTACTTCCATAGTGATACTGCCTTGGCAACCCAAGGAGGGGTCGCTATGAGTCGGGTTGGACTCGATGGCACATAACAACAACAATATAATAAATAAAGTATATAAAAAGGATATATGAACTATAAGTGAGAAAAAAGTACTCCTGCATATAGTGGAAGAAAATGGGTAGGCTGAAATTCACAGCAATAGCATGAAAGAGGAAACACATGACTCAGGATATAAAATATTTCTTTAAGTTCAAATTGGTATGATAGAAGCCATTCAACTATGCCTGTACAGCTATGGTTAAAGGAGGGATGTTTTAATTGAAAATACATTGTGTTAGATGTAAAAGTCAGGCATAATTAGTAATGGAATTTATAATTTAGAATATTATATATACATATTATATGTTATAACACTTTTTTCTACTTTAATGTGCACTTCAATTTAAAAAAAAAGAACACTAGTAAGATAAATATCACATGGCAAATGTTATCAAATACTCTTTTTTAATTTAGTCAATGGTTTGTAGATGCAGATTACAATGAACATTTTAAATGAACAACGAGACACTCTTCATCAACAATTGAGCAAGTCTGATTGTGTACCATATTCTAAACAAGCTGCTCAATTATTAAGTACATAATGTAACCCTTTTCAAAATGTGAAAGGTATTAGGGGGGAAAGAAATTCTAAAATTTTTTGGGAAAAATAAATTGCCAAGATATATTTGTTCCATTGTTCCATTCATTAATCCAATAATTTCATGAATTCAACAAGTATCTAATGAGGACTCTATGTGCCAGACATTGTACAGGTTAGAGGAAGTGCAGAACTTCCAAATTATTAAGTATAAATAATTTAAATGATTTATTATGATAATAAGAATAAAGTCACAATTTAATGGAATAGTACAAACAAGTCTAGGAACTTATCCATATATATATATATCCATATAGATAGACAGATAGATATGTTCCTGGAATTTTTTGTAATATATTTACATATATATAAATTTTGAGTATATAGTAAACACAGCATTTAAAACCAGTGATGAAAGAATAATCAACCATTTAAACAGTTTTCTGACAATTGATTAATTAGTGAAAACATATAGAAATAGATACGTGTACACACAGATACATACATTAACTTCTTGGTTCACATCCCAAAATAAATTTCAAATGAACTCAAGATAATTAGAATAATAATAAACAATAATGAAAAAACTAGAATCAAGTATAGACCCACCTTCATGTTTTCTGAACATGGGGGAAGACATCTTAGGCATATATGCAAAGACAAAATTAAAAATTAAAAATTCATAGATTGATCTATTTAAATGTGTGTTAAACATCTGTTCACATAATAAAAACAAATAAACTTAAGTGGCAAAATACTAAAGGAAAAAGAGTCAATGCATATGCCTGAAATAAAGGATATAAATTTGGTATATAAAAATGCATGCAAAGAGATAAAAGTTAATATGATAAATATTGGAAAAAGAATTGACACAGGTTATAGAATAAAACCCTCAGTCTCAGTAAACATCAGAATATAACTTAAATGAACAAAAATAAACATCATCATCGATCAAATGGTAAGAATTTTAAAACTCAATTACCTAATATTGGTACAGAGTGATGAAACAATTTGATATGTATTGTGCCATAACTGTCTAATGCAATGTTTCTTGAGAACAATTTAACAATATGTATTTAAAACCATTAAAGTAAAGGCCCAGGAATAACAATTCTGGTCTTCCTCCCGATTATATCAGATATGTACCATAAGTCATATATAATCATGTCCTTCCCATATTACTTTTATTACCAAAACTTTCAATCAATCAAATCATCTAATACTAGAGGAATATTTATACAAATTATAAAATACTTAAATGACTTCTTGATTTAAAAAATTGTTCACAATATAGTATAAAATAGCAAAGATGAAAAACAAAGCTGTCTGTATTCTATTCCCAGGAATTTCTCTATCTCCCTCACTCTTTAAGCAAAAAACATTGAGAAAGAAATAAGGAATTAGATTAAATACTATAAATTTATTTGTCAATAGAATGAGAAGAACTATACTCCCACCTCTACTTACTGTTCTTTTCCTTAAAAAACAGCCCAAGCCAAGAAGGATTGGCCTCAAGTAACTTCAGGAAATTCCGCATGGAGCCAAAAGTGATTCCCTAATACAAAAAGTGCATTAGAGATGAGAAATACGCTCCTTGTATCAAGTGAGAAGTGAAGAATCATAAAAATAATGCAGCCTACATATGCTCACTGATAAATGAAACATCAAAAAAATATTTCAGCACTGTGATGTCTATGTATTTCTCTAACCATGGATTAAATACAAAGAAAAATTAAGAGATTATTAACAGGAAGTTTCATACTCAGGACACTATACCACAATATGAATTACTTGCCTTAATTTGTTTAATCATTTATTCAACTATGTGCCAGGAACAATTTCTCAAGTTCGGGATATATCATTGAACAAAAATGATAAAAATATTTCCTTGGGGTTGAGGGGTAGGGGCAGATATACTATATATGTAAATATATGGTATGTAAGAAGGTGGCAAATGCTATGAAAAAAAAATAATAAAGCAGGGTAAGAGGAGCTAAGAGTACAAGGGAGGGTTGGGGAGGGAACAGTGTACTAATACACAGGTTCCAATAGAGGTGCCTGAGCAGTTTTCATTTCCAATGTGGTAACTGATTAAATACTCCAAGGAGGTGAAGTAGTTATCTGTGGTTATACCTGAAGAAACAACACTGAAGGCAGAGGGAGCAACTAATACAACAGTCCTACATTCTGGTGGCATAGTGCCTAAGGCACTTGACTGCTAACCAGAAGCCTGGTGGTTCAAACCCACCAGCCACTCCTCAGAAGTAAGGTTGGGCAATCTACTTCCATAGTGATACCACCTCGGAAACCCAAGGAAGGGTTGCTATGAGTCAGGTCTGACTGGACGGCATATAACAACAACAACACATTGAGGGTATGCCTGGTGTGCTGAGGAAAAGAAAAGAGGCTAGTTTGCTAAAGTGACATAAACCTAGGAAAGATAAATTTTAAATGAAGTTAGCAAATATCCTTTTGTTTTTGAGCTGTAGGTGAACCGTTCCCCCAACTGGTAAATATTATGTGTTCTTATCCAAGAATTAAAGAATGATACTTAATCTCTCCATTAATCTTCTCCTTTCTGTCTTTAAAAAATGTAGCACTCAAAGAGACACAAAGATTAGAGTAGTTCAAGCAAAAACTGGTTCCATGCTTTGGTAATAACAGTGGTCTCTGTATTGTATCCATGGATGCAGAGGAGGTCCATACTTGTTTCCTAGAAGAGAAAATATTTCTAGCAACTCAGAGTCCATAGATTCTCACAAACAAGGCCTTATTGTTTCACACCTTTTCCCCCTATGCTAATGAGACTGTTTTAAGAAATATAATCAGCTGAGAATGTTCTCACTTCCAAATTATCTTGATTAATCTTGACTTCTTCCAAACCTTGAATGAGATATGCATTCTGGTTTTGGAGCCACTCTGGAGTTTCTATACGGGCCACCACAACAACAGTAGATAAACATACACATTTTAGCTAGTTTTTATACTATTTCAGATAGAGGAACAGTCAGCCACAGGGACCCAAGTGGGGGTGATACGAGAGGTCTCCAACAGCAAGACAAACTTGTCTGTCAGTTTGTCCTACTGTGGTGACATGTAGACTTGAGTGTTGAGGCTGAGCCTCTGGTGTTTAAAACCCAGCGAAATGTACCTGGTGCACAGGTAACAGCCCAGCTT
>NW_006922474.1:113608-114196 GCF_000298275.1 Orycteropus afer afer
AGACCTGAAGGGGAGCTAGGGGCCATAGTCTCAGGGGTTCCACCAGGCTCTATCACACCTAAAGGCTATTTTTATATTACAATTTGATTATCACAAAAGAAGATTTATGATCACTCTGATATTTTGAACTCCTCCCCTTAAGCAGGAATTTAGAAACTACAAAAACGCCATTTATTTTCACATACTTAACTTTTTCTATTCTATGCCCCATGAATACTTTACACACATCTCAATTATATGCCTTGACACATTGGTTTATTTTTTGTTTACGTGTTTTTTTCTACACGCCTGTGGTATAGTAAATTACTTAGTGTGGCTTTTCTACCCATAAGTCTTTGTAAATTCCAAGGTAGGATTTGCTATGAGCAACTGAAGAGCTCCTGATTGTAAATGTTATCCACCTGGGTTATTTCTGTTGGGTGTGGCACAGCGCAATGTTATGGGAGGCACAGTCCCAGGTGCTTAGAATTCTGTTGTTATGATTGGTTGGTTTGGCCACTCCGCCAAGCTCAAAAGGAGGCCTCCGAGAGGCAGAACTCTCACTGACTGCTGGTTGAAGAAGACGTGCTGCTGAAAGAGACACGTGCT
>NW_006922474.1:115756-117449 GCF_000298275.1 Orycteropus afer afer
CCTTCAACACTTTCTCTAAAAATTATAATCATAAAATTTCTCTTGATAAAATGTATAGTAACATTATGAGTTCACAAGTCAAGTGCATCCACATAGTTAAAAGTTGTGATATTTTAATGTCATTTTTCTTGTTCTCTGTTCAGTTTTACAGAAAAATTGACTACTTAAAATGTGCTCAAAGAACTTTGTAATCTGATAAACTTTTATGACTTCTAGTCTAGTCCTTCCTTTTCTTCTCCCAATTAATCAGAATTACACTGAGAACAAAAGAATTCACAAAACATCAACAGCAGCAGGCTGATGATTCCCAGGTTCACAGGAATTTTCCCACATAGAGAAAAGGGAGTAGGAGAAACTATAAAACAGAGAGAGTTATGTTACAAATAATGTGAGCTTCTATTATTTAAAAGAATAATATCTTTATTTTTGATTACATATTATTTCCAAATATCCTGAATTTTCTGAAAGATAATGTTCAATATGTAGACTGAGTAAGAAAAAAATGAGAAGTTATTGAAGAAAATACACAGAAGAATTAACACAGCAGATTGAGTACTATCCTTTGAAAAGCCAGCTTACAAATTTGACTCTTTACATGTGTCTGAGAACTTAGATTTTGGGAAAGTTTCCACCACAATTAATGTATAAAAGTGGGTCACTAAACAAATATATATTTTATGTTGAACACCTCCTTTTCTTCTGGCAGTCTGCAATGTGGTATATTTGCCAGGTGTAAGTACTCAGCCCCCAATAAACACCCTGGGCACTGAATTTCTAGCAAGGTTTCCTAGTGGGCAACATTTGTCACAACTTGTTACTGATTGAATGAAGTGTGTCCTTTTTGACCTCCTGTGCTATAGTCCCTTGGAAACTTGTGGTTAGTCTCTCCTAGACTTCACTCCATGTGCCTTTTCCCTTTGCTGACTGTGCTGGGTATACATTTTCTGCAATAAATCACAGTTGTAGGCATGACTATATATATAATCTGAGTCTTGTGAATCCTCCTAGCAAATTCCCACACCTGGAGGTAGTCTAATGGACTCTTGATACAAAGGAAAATTTCAGTTACAAGATACTATTAAATATCCTTAAAATCAGGTATAATACTCCAGTTCAGATTACAATATTTCCATTAATATGATCGACACAATAGGATCAACTTATTTGAAGTCTGAGTTAATATTAAGCAATAGGTTTCGAGTTTGTGCCGTTTTCATTTACAATTCCTGTTATGTATGAAGCTTAGAATCTCTTCATGGAATTTCTTTTCTTTAAAATGAGTACTTATATAAATATGGATTAATACCACAAATATATTTTCAAGAAAAATAGAACTTTATATAAAATTCCATTGATATAAAATTCAAAACCAAGTAAATCTGATCTCTGATGGTTAATCACAGGACAAAAAACTACTGCAGTGGAGAGTAATCCTTGAATATATCAAAGAGGGGAGGGAAACCTGTAAACAGGCTGGTATTGGTACAACGATAGACACATAGATCAATGGAACAGAATCGAGAACCCAGAAATATGACCATCAACCTATGGTCAGGCTGACTTTTGACAAAGGACTGAAATCCATTAAATGAGGAAGAGATGGTCTCTTTAACAAATGGTGCTAGCAAAACTGGATATCCATTTGCAGAAAAATGAAACAAGATCCCTATCTCACACCATACACAAAAACTAA
>NW_006922474.1:119431-121094 GCF_000298275.1 Orycteropus afer afer
CTCAAGAGTCAGAAGTTAAGTTGGTTTTGATTTTTGTTTCCTACAGTTTACCAGACAACAGAATGCAAATTCCTGTAAATATAGCTTCAAATTATGTTGGAAGCTGGGATGCCAGAGGATAGTATTTGTCCCCCACTCTCATCTTATACTGTTCCTTAATGTCTGCATGACAGGACCAGTCTCTCTACACTCTTGACATCCCCCAGCAGTAAAATGTTATTGGTTGTTATTCAGTGGTAAAAGAAAGAGGCAGTTTCCTATTTCCCTGGTCCAGTCTTCTTCTTGTATGTACCTCAGTTGCCTGATCGTGGTGATGGGATTTTGTCAACATTCTTGCCCTATTTCTTGTATTAACAGCCAAACTCTTCCTTGTATTTGTGGGAGGTCTTGCACAAGCTGGAGCATGTAGTATACATAAAGAGTGGTTTGTTGCTCACCCTGTGCCTTGGTGGAAATCTAATCAGTCTTAAGAGCTATGATTCTTTGGCCTTCACCAAGCATTCAGAAAGAGGGGCCCAGTAAGAGCAAAAACCCTTAGCCTAAAAACTAATGTAAAAAAATGTTTCCAAGTAGGTGAACTTCTTAGGGATCCTGAAGACACAACCATAAAACCATCAAGCAAGGATGCCTCTACTACTCAGGGTACAAAAGGAAAGCCCATAAAATAGAATTACCATTAAAATAAATTTATAATCATAATTACTAAGTAAGCATGAAAATTCTGTGATTAAACAGTGAAGATAGGTTTTAAAATATTAAACTATAAAATTTTAAATTGGCACATAAGCATGAAGTTTTCCCCCTCTTTCTAAACCAAAAAATAAAAAAGCAACATGGTAAATGGGACTTAAGGTTACACCCTGCCTTTAAATTTAAACATAAATTAATTAAAATTATATACACTTAAAAATTAGCTCTTCAGTCAGAGTAGGTACACTTAAGGTGCTTGAAGATTGTACAATCTACTTCCATAGTGCCACTGCCTCAGAAACCCAAGGAGGGGTCACTATGAGTCTGATCTGACTCCACGGCAGTGCGTTTGGTTTGGTTTATAGCCACAAGTTATTAATGACTACCATACTGGACAGCACAGATACAGAACATTTGCCTCATCATAGAAATTTCTATTGGACAGTCTTTTTATAGAATATTATAATAATCCAATTTACTAAGTAAGATCAAATAATTTTTTAAAGTCCTAAATAACATCTTACATTCCACCAGCAAAGTATAATCAATCCCACTGCCATTCAGCCTCTCCAACATTTCATAATGTCACACTTTTTATTCTAGCAAACTGAATGATTGTTAAATGATGAACTCCTCTTATTAAATAGAGCACGTCCCTCTGCCTTATATCATAGTTCCATAAATACATAGGTATTGTTTACATTAAGCTGCTAGGACCATACTCAACAAGACTACCGTGTGATGTAGCCCATAAAGAATATATGGACAATTGATTGTTAATAAAGGCACAAAGGCAATACAATGAGAATGGACGTTGTTGTTGTTGTTGTTGTTGTTAGGTGCCGTGGAGTCGTTTCGGACCCATAGCGACCACATGCACAGCAGAACGAAACACTGCCTGATCCCGTGCCAGCTCCACGATCCCTGCTATACTTGAGCCCATCATCGCAGCCACTGTGTCAATCCATCTCGT
>NW_006922474.1:122409-123845 GCF_000298275.1 Orycteropus afer afer
GGAATTGAACCTACTCCTGTGGCTTCCAGCCAAACAAAAGACAGGCATATGAGCTGAACATTTACATTAGGTAGATACACTCCTTGGAAAGATCAATCATGGGAGAATAGAAGGGCTGTGTATGCAAAGAGAGACAGCTTGGGGGACAGGGGTACATTGGAGGGAAGGACACAGGAAAGATGTAACTACTGGAAAGAAGTGAGAGGGGAACTGTTGCATTGTGGGAAATTGCAGTCAATGTCATGAGACAAAGTGTATTTGAATTGCTGTATGGAAAGTGAATTTCCTCTGTAAACTTTCACCCAAATCACAATAAAAATTAAAAAAAAAAAAAAAAAAGCTGACCAGTAAAACAATTACTAAAGATTTGAAGATACGAGTAGATACTTCATCAAAAAATAGATATGGATGGCAAACGAACACATGAAACATGCTCAAAATCATGATCAAGGAAGTGCAAGCTAAAATCAGAACTGAGCATAACAATTATTGGCAAAGATGTGTTGGAAATTGTACTCTCATACACTTCTGGTGCAAATGTAAAATAACATTACCACTTTGGAAAAGTTTGGAAGTTTCTTAAAAAGTCAAATACACACTTACATGATTCAGCTATTTCACTATTAAGTATTTATCCGGAGAAAAGAGAATGTACGTCCATATGAAGAATTGTATATGAATGATCATACCATCTTTACTTATAATAAACAAAAACTGAAAATAACTCAACTACCAATGAAAATGAATTAACAAAGTATGGTATATCCATACAACAGAATACTCAAAACTTCTCAGTAATAAGGAGTAATGAACTGCTGATATGTAACACCATGGGCAACTATCAAAACATGTATGCTGAATGAAAGATGGCAGAAAAAAAAAGTACATAGTATATATGGTGTACTTCCATTTATACATTAGAACATGTACGTAGAATATAAAATGTTAGAAAATGTAAATTAAACTATAGCAACAGAAATCAGATCAGTGGTAGCATGAGGATGGAGGTCACAAGGTGCAGAAGGAAGCTATTACAAAAGTAAACAAGCAAACTGGGGGGGGTAATTAGCATGTTCACAGTCTTTATTGTGGGGATGGTTTCAAAGGTGTGTGCATATGTCAAAATTCATTTATCATGCCATTTGAATATGTGCAGTTTATTGTGTATTAAATATTCCTTTATAAAGCCATTTTTCAAAGTATGCCTATCCCCAGCTATGTCTAGTGCAATGTTGTTTGGTTGATGACAGCGCTTTAATAATTTTAAGTATTTGATATATCTCATTATGCACTGGCCTGTCTCCCTGCTATTCCAATGGTCAATTTGTCTATTCCTGCTTCAATACCAAACTTCCTAAATTACTATTGCTTTTACAATATATAGCACTGCATTAGTCATACTAAACCCTCTCTTGTTATTGCTATGCTTTAGAAAT
>NW_006922474.1:124665-129002 GCF_000298275.1 Orycteropus afer afer
TTTCCAAGGCTATAATCTTTAAGAAAGCAAACTGCCACATCTTTCTCCCACAGAGGAACTGGTGGGTTTAAACCACTGACCTTTTGGTTAGCAGCAGAGCACTTAACCACTGCTCTACCAGAGCTCCCTGAAAATAACAGACTCCCTTTTTATTGGTAAGATGCCATTGGCAAAGACAAAGATATTGTTGGTCACATACTGTGATGGTAGAAATATAAAGAAGCAGGTACTCTGGAACATTACTCATAGAAGTTGATACATGTACAACCTCTTTAGAAGGAAAGATAAAATATGTATAAAAAGTCAATACACTTCACCAAAGAAAACATTCTAGTAGCTAGTAAAAACATAAAGAAATGCTCAAGGTTATTAGTCATTAGGGAAATGTCAATTGAAAGTGCAATGAGATATCATCTCACTCCTGCAAAAATGGCAATGATTAAAAAAAAACCCAGAAAACAACAAATACTGGCAAGTTTCTGGGGAGACTAAAACCTTTATATGCTGCTGGTAGCATTGTAAAATGGTACAAACACTGTGGAAAATAGTACAGCTTTCTCTCAAAAAGCTATAAATAGAAATACTATATGATCCAGTGATACCATTTCTAGGTATATATGTTAGAGAAATAAGAGTTGTGACACAAGTCAACATATGCATACTCATGTTCATTGCAGCATTATTCACAGTAACGAGAGGATGGAAACAACCTAAGTATCCATCAATAGATGAACGGATAAACAAAATGTGGCACATATATACAACGGGTACTACACAAAAATAAAGAATAATGATGAATCTGTCTGGAGGACATTATGCTGAATGAAATAAGTCAATCACAAAAGGGCAAATATTATATGATCCCACTTTTATAAAAAGTCAAGAATAGGCTTACACACAAAAAAGCAGGATTCTTTGATTGTTACCAGGGATGAGGCAAGGAGAGAGAATCACTTACTAGATAATAGACATATGTTAATTCTAGTGAAGAGAAAGGCAAAACACAGTATGAGGGAAGTCAGCACAATGTGACAAAGTGAGACACAAAGGTATGCAAGAATAAAGGACAACTACAGTAAATGATATACAATTCTACAACAACAGTAATAACAAACAAAATTTTGTGAGTGGTTACAAGGTAGATATGTGTGCTATCTATGTGTGGGAGGATATATGGGAATACACACACATACAAATATAAGTATAGTTGGAAGCATTGCATATGTGTGTGTGTGTGTGATACACACATATTCACATATATAATAGAGCACACAGAGGACATAGTTATGGAAACTTCTTAGACATATCCTCGTGGAACTGAATTACTGTGCTTGAAGGCTAAGAACTATAGTCTAGGGAAACATCTAGGTCAATTGGCATAACAAAGTTCATAAAGATTAGGCTTGTCTTTATTTATCTGGTGCTGCTATAACATAAATACCACAAGTGGATGGCTTTAACGAGCAGAAATTTATTCTGTCACAGTTTAGGAGGCCAGAAGTCTAAATTTGGGGTGCCAGTTCTAGGGTAAGGCTTTCTTTCTCTGTCACTCTGGGGGAAGGTCCTTGTCTATGGACCTTGTGTTCCTTGGAGATCTCCATGAGTTTTGGCATCAATCTTCCCTGAGTCTAGGAGCTTCTCAGTGCAGGGAACCCAGGTCCAAAGGACATGCTCCTTTTCCAGCTTTTCTTTCTTGGTGGTGGTGAGATCCCTCTGATCTCTGCTTGTTTGTTTGATCTCTTTTATATCTCAAAGAAGACTGACTCAAGATACATCGTAATCCTGTAAATTGCATCCTGCCTCATTAACTGACACTAATTCAGCCTTATTAATATCATAAAGGTAAGGATTTACAACACATAGGATCATTATATTGGGTCACAAAATACAGGATAATTTTATAACGCTGGGAGAACTATGGCCTAACCAAGTGTGGTAGTTAAATTTGTATGTCACCTTGGCTAGCCTGGTTGAGTGGCTGGGCAGCTGGTGGTAGTTATTCCACATGATGAGACTGGCAATCAACTCCACTGTAGGATCTACCACAAGAAGCTGAGTAGCTGCCTTTGGAATGTGGTCTGCTTCCTGTATATAAGGAGAAGCCTCGGGGATAGTCTCTAGTTTACGGCACACTTGGACCTTGCTTATAACTGTGTTGTTGTTCAGCAGCCTGCCATGCTCTGTCAATCTGGGGACTTACAATGGACTTGAATTAATGGCCTGCTGTGCTGTTTGGTAACATCAGGACTGTGCCTTTTTGCTTGTCAACCTTGGGTTTGGCAGCCTCAGCAGCCAGCAGCTGGCTGAGTGAAGGAAAGCCTCTAGCTTCAGTGGGCTGGGAGCTGGAAGCAGAGCTGAAGCCCAAAGCAGAGCTGAAGGCCAAGGCTGAGGGGCTTTCACCCAGCCCCTAGAGCCTGGCACTTTGAACCTGGACTTAAAGCAAACTGTAGGAGAATAAACTCCTGTTTGTTAAGGCCATCCCATTTGTAGCACTAGGTAACCAGAACACCAAGTTAAGACATATTTTAGACGGACAAATTTCAATCCATAGCAACATTCAATATCCTAGTCTGGTGAGCAGCATCTGGGGCCTTACAAGCTTGTGAGTGACTGTTTAAAATACAACTATTAGTCTTTTCCTTCCTGGAGCAAAGAAGAGTAAAGGAAACCAAAGACTCAAGCAAGCATTCAGTCCACAGGACTAATGGCCCACCTGAACCAGCTTCCTCTAGCCTAAAACCAGAACTAGATGGTGCCAGGCTACCACTACCAACCACTCTGACCAGAAACACAACAGAAGGTCTCATTAGGATGGGAAAAAAAATGTAGAATAGAACTCAAATTCATAAAAAGACTAGACTTGCTGGAATGAGAGGCACTGAAGAATCTCCAGGACTATCACCCTAAAATACCCTCTTCATCTGGAAATGAAGCCACTCCCAGAGGGCATCTTTCAGCCAAATAATAGATTGGCCTATAAAATAAACAATAACACCCATAAAGAATGTGTTCCTTAGAACAGTCAACTATATGAAACCAAAAAGCAACGTTTGTTCAGAAGCAAAGAGAAGAAGTTAAGGAGGGGCAGAGAAACAAGAGGGATAGACATGGGGAAGGCAGAGTGGAAATAGGGAGAGTGCTGACACATTGCTGGGGTAGCAAGTAACAACGTGGAACAATTTGTGTATGAATTGAATTGGAAACTAATTTGCCACTAATTTGTGTAAATGTTCACCGAAAACACAATGAAATGTTTAAAAAAAAAAAGTCAACACACATACATTTTGATAAAGAAATTACACAGCAAGAGATTTATCCTAAAGATGTGTTTAATACATGACAAATTATACTCTATATGTGTTTACCTATGTTTTATTGATTATGCAAAGGTCTTTGTGTGGATAATAACAAATTATGGATAACATTGCAAAGAATGGGAATTTGAGAACACTTAATTGTGCTCAGGTAGGAGCTCTGGTAGCATAATGCCTAAGGCACTTGACTGCTAACCAGAAGGTTGGCGGTTCAAACCCACCAGCCACTCCTCGGAAGGAAGGTTGGTCAATCTACTTCCGTAGTGATACTGCTTCAGCAACCCAAGGAGGGGTCGCTATGAGTCAGGCCCAACTCGACGGCACATAACAACAAATTGTGCTCAGTAGGAACCTGTACATAGACCAAGAGGCAGTCATTGGAACAAAACAAGGGACTATTGAATGGTTTAAATCAGGAAATATGTGTGTCAGGGTTGTATCGTTTCACCACACTTATTCAGTATGTATGCTGAGCAAACACTACAAGAAGCGGGCCTATATGAAGAATGCAGCATCAAGATTGAAGGAAGACTCATTAACAACCTGAGATAAACAGATGATACAACCCTCTTATTGAAAGTGAAGAAGATTTGAAGCATTTACTGATGAAGGTCAAAAACTTCAGTCTTCAGTATGGATTGTACCTCAACATAAAGAAAACAAAAATCTTCACAACTGGACCAACAGAAAACATCACAATAAATGGAAAAAAGATTGAAGTTGTCAAGGATTTCATTTTACTTGGACCCAAAATCAATGCCCAAGGAAATAGTAGTTAAGAAATCAGACAACATGTTGCACTGGGCAAACACATTGCAAAAGTTCTCTTTAAAGTGTTAAAGAGCAAAGATGTCCCTTTGAAGACTAAGGTGCACCTGACCCAAGCCATAATATTTTCAGTTGCCTCATATACAGGTGAAAGCTGGACAATCAAGAAGGAAGATCCAAGAAGAATCAATGCCTTTGAATTGCAGGGTTGGCAAAGAATACTGAAAGTACTGCCAAAGAATGAACAAATCTATC
>NW_006922474.1:130741-132278 GCF_000298275.1 Orycteropus afer afer
GTGTGTGTGTGTGTGTGTGTGTGTATAATTATTTCAGTGGACATAAACAAATGTTGTGAAAGATATATGGCTATTAAATCATGAGGAATAATTGTTTGTAAAACTAATGGGTAGTATTACCAATGGAGGATGGCTGATAAAGAGAGGTAAGGTATCTCTCATTATCCTCAGCTGGTCTTTCATGGTTTTCCTCTTAAATATTTAATAAGATATTCATTTAATATCCTATTAAGATACTATATCTTCATTAATAATATAGTTACTTTTTCTCAGGAACATTTTCTGGTTGTCATTTTCCCAATATCTTACACATTTGGATATTTAAGATTCAAAATGGAGTCTCGTCAGTAATCACCATGCTATTTCCCTCTAGCATCTTAGTGCTTGAAAAACTAGGTACAGCAGTTTGAATTAGCTATTTTGGTGCTCTGAACAGCTCACTGAGTCAGAGTGCACCAAACTCAGAGGAGTAGAATTAGAAGAAAGGTACAGGGGAAAAAACAAAAGAAGATCTATCCCATAGACCGTGGACAAGCAGCTGAGAAAGACCATTAGAGACTTCCCTGGGGAAGCGACCAGCAGGTGAGAATGGCCATCTGAGACCTCCCTGGGTCAAGACAGAAGACACACCATACCAGCATACAAGCAACCACACCAGCAGACCAGCAACCACACCAGCAGACCAGCGATCACCCCAAGGATCTACCTTCAGCACTTGATTTTATTGGTAACTTGGGTGGGCTGAGTGCAAACTGGCACATCCAGCACCACTGAAACCCAAGCAGAGAGTCCATTGGTGCTCCAGGAGGGTGGGCTCGCTCCCCCTGCAGCAGGTCACTGAATAGGCACACTGAGAGGTCTGCGCTTGACTTTATCACTAATATTGGGACCACAGATTACTAGTAGGCACTCTCCCAACTCCAGCACAACTGAAACCAAGCACATCTTTGGTGCCTCAGGTGGGCACGGACCCACAGAGGAACTCCCAAGTGATCGCGATCTGGGCAGGTTGGGCCAGCACTGAGGGCAGGCGGGGCTGGAGAGAGAAACCCCCACGGTGGATCACGGAGCCGGGAAGTTGCCTTGGGTCAGCTTTTTGGCATCAAGGGGCCTCAGGAGCAGGGTTTTTGCGGGTGTCTAAGCCTGGTGGAAAGTGGCAACCCTCTAACAACTGGAGTCTTTACTGGAATTGAGGTGTGGGCCTGTAAATAACAGTACAACATCAGACGACATTGGTAGCAGTCCGCTCAAAGCCCTAGAAATCGCCCCTAGTAACAGCAAGCTTTCCTTTTCCACTCCCACCTTCTCTGCCAATAACTTCACTCATCCAATAGAAGAAACCACATTCAGCCAACATAAAACCTCCTGGTTCGAACTCTAAACCCTCTTTACAACAAACAAAAACTCATATCCACATTCCACACGGTGATTCCAGCATCACAAAGAAATCTGCAGAGCAACCCAGCATACCTGAATTAATAACTGAATAAAATAAAATACACCAGCTTCATCTTTTCAAAATATTAAACCATATAAC
>NW_006922474.1:133553-138799 GCF_000298275.1 Orycteropus afer afer
AGGCAGCTGCTGGCTGCTGAGGCTGACAAACCCAAGGTCAACAAATTAAAAGGCACAGTTCCAAGATTACCAAACAGCATGGCAGGACACTGGGTCAAGTCCAGAGTCCTTAGATTAGCAGGAAACATGGCAGGCTGCTGACTGAAGACTCAGATACATGCAGGGTCTAATCGTGCCAAAAAGCTGCAGAGTTCATTCTCAATGTTTCTCCTGATACACTGGAAGCAGACCACATCCCTAAGGCAGCTACTCAGCTGCTCCAGTAGATTCCACCATGGAGATGATTACCAGTCTCATCATGGGGCAATACTACATCCATCTGCCCAGTAACTCAAAACCTGGCCCAGCCAAGCTGACTATAATTAAGTACCATGGTAGCCAAGATAACTCTTTAAGAGAATCTTCTTGTCAACACTCTGCTAAAAATCCTTCAATAACTTCTCATTACACTTATTAAAAAATTAAAGTCCTTATAATGGCCTCAACCTTTTATATGATCTCATCCTTGTGACCTCTCTGACCTCCAACTTCTCTCCACTTACTCTCTTTGCTCCAGCATCACAAGCCTGCCTTCCATTTCTTCAAGCATTCCGAACGCACTGCCACCTCAGGGTCTTTACATGAGTTGTTCACTTACCAGGATGCTACTCCATTAGGTAGCTCACAGGGCCTGCTCAGTTACCTCCTTCAAGTCATTGAACAATGCCACTCTCTCAAGGAGGCATTACCTCATTCTACTTACCACCATACCCACCCAGATACACCCAGCTATAGCTGGAAGTAAGGGACTGCGAAGCATACCATAGCATTTATGGATTTCTAATATTCTATGTAATTTATTTGGTAAAATTGGTTTGTCATCACTCTTCTATTCTTTTCCTGTTCTTCACCTATGATTTGTGAATCAATTACTTAGAAATAAATTAAGGCAGAAGACTATGAAATGAAAACTTATAGGTTTTTAGAAAGTTCTGAGCCGTCATTCAGCCATTTCCAGGGGTGATTAGTTCATTTTTTATGTAATCCAACCCAAAGATTATAACTGATCTGTGATTGATAAAGTTCTGTTGGAAATTAGAATGACTAGCATTACCATAAAAGCAATGAAACATTTTGCGTACAGAGTACTCTCACAAAATCCTGGTCATCTTATCTCCAAATACAACAGCTAAAAAAAAAAAAAAAAAACTGGGGAAAAATTAAAAACTAGTATTTCACATAAAAGAAAACATATATGGTCAATAAACACGTTCAAGCATGTTTAAAGACACTAAAATTCACTAAAGATGAGGAAAATAGAAAACAAGGCCACTTGAAATATTTTTTAAATATTCAATTGACAAAATTAAAAGTAATGACACCACCAAGTCTGGGTGTGGAAGGGACTAAAGGAATGTCTTTTAAACTAGTGCTAAAATCATATTGGAAAATAATTTGTCATTGTCATGTAAAGTTGAATTTTTGCATATCTCTTACCCAATGATTCTAGGGTGATTATAATGCAAAGAAGAAAGGATACATTAAAAAGTCTTTCATAGAAGACATATCTAAGAATGTCTAATGAATAATTGTTCATAACTATGAAAAATGGCAACAACCCAAATTGCCATCATCCAAGGAATGGATAAATAAAGTACAGTCACACTATGGAATATTATATCAAAATCCATTGCTTTTGAGTCTATTCCAACTCATCACACCTTACAGGAGAAAGTAGCACTGCCCCATAGAGTTTCCAAAGCTGTAATCTTTGTGGGAGCAGACTGCCACCTCTTTCTCCCTCAGAGCAGCTAGTGGGTTCTAACCACTAACCTTTCAGGTAGCAGCCAAGCACTTAACCACTGTGCCACCAGTGCCCCTTGAATATTGTACAGCAGTGAAAATGAAGCATTTGTAGCCACACGCTTTAAGCCAGGTTGTGCTAATGTAAGTTTAGGCAAATATAGTTACTTTCTTGAACATTTTTCTTATTTTTAAATGGGAAACATTGTTTTGAAAACTTTGTGCAGTGAAATAATACATGCAAAATGTCTGAGGTAAACACAAAAGTATTGTTAACAATTTGTAATCATTATTTTAATTGTTATATTTTATTTACTGCAAATATTTTATTTTATATTCAATATGAAGCAAATATCAACTTTCTTCTGAAAAGGAATGTGTTTATTTTTTCTGTGTCTCTCTCGCATATACACATACATAAACATATCATACAATATTTGTTATAATTAACTTGTGTGTTAAAAAGACTATAAAATAATATAGTAATTTATCTTTTAATACCTAGGAAAACATATGAGTCTTATAGAGACATGTCAAAAATACATTTTATTATTTCTAAGTCTACAAAGTAGCCTGAGAATTAAATAACTGTTAACTCACTCATTCAGATACTTTTGCTAGATGTTAGGAATATACATGAGGAGCCCTGCAATGGTTAAGGATTCAACTGCTCACCAAAAGTCAGAAGCTTGAACCCACCAGCCCCTCTGCAAGGGAAAAGATCTGGTGATTTTCTTCTATAAAGTTTACAGCCTAGGAAAATATTTGTAGTGGTTCTATTCTGTCCTGCAGGGTTACTATGGGTCAGAACCAACTCAGTGACACACAACAACAATAGAAGTACACATAAAAGTGTAAAGTCAACTTCTGTTTTCAAATAGCAATGGATTTATGTCACTATTAAATCTATATTCTTTGGCTTCATAAACTGGGAAAGACAGAGAATCCGAAACCATTAATGTAAGACTAATGTTATTTTAGAACAAATTCTGTTATAGGGGATTGTATTATACAGTTGTATTTAAGTTTTTAGATACTGACAGCAAGGCTATTATCAAATGAAAGACTCATGTATGAAGTCTTGCTTTTGCTCTAATCAAGACCAACAGTCCCAAGAAATTTCAAAGGATCTATAATAGATCATGGAAGTACAGGGATGTCCTATGTATAAGCAAATTTCACTGAAACTCTAAAGTCCAGAAAAATTTAATAGCAGAAATAAAACTGGAGAGAACAGAATTGGAAGTCACAAGGAAAATTAATGAGTATAAATAAATTAAGTAAATTTCCTAAGAGTAAAACAAAACTCAATTCATTTAGGAATTGATTGATAACCAATTACCTTAGATTCAACTTCGACTCATGGCAACCTCATGTTTGTCAGAGTAGAACTGTGCTCTGTAGGGTTTTCAATGGCTGATTTTTTAAAAAATAGGTTGCCAGGCCTTTCTTCCAAGGCACCACTGGGTGGACTCCAACCTCTATACTTTAGGTTAGCATCTAGCACATTAAGTGTGTATACAACCCAGGAACTACTGATTGATAACAACTAAGGTTTAAATTGATCAGGGGAGTTGTAATTTGTATCTTGATTTTTTTTAATTATTATTTCTTTGTTTCCATATTCTATTTTTATACATTTCTTCTAGTAAAGAATTATTTATGCATATTACTTTTATATCATAAAGATTTTATAAATAAGCAGTAAATTCAGGGCTTTAAACTCATCCTTCCTTAAATTCTAACAGAAATAACATTGTTAAAACTAAATACTATAAATGAAATTCAATATCCAAATTCAGTCACTAGAAGGAATCTGTTAGATTGACTTCATATTCCTAAACCTTATAAGTGATAAACCAAATGTGATAGAACAGGAAAAGTGAAGCTGTTACAAGATCTCTCATTATAGGTTATAAGTGAAACAAAAATTCATTCCAGCTATAGGCAGTAAATCTTTACAGTAGATTTTCCCATCTTCCTTCTGCAGAGTGGCTGGTCAGTTTGAACCACCAGCCCTCTGGTTAGCAGTCAAATGCCTTAGGCACTGTGCCACCGGAGGTCCTGATAGTTATTCTCCTTATTTTTCATTCTATATTTCCCATGACTGTGACAGTAACAGCTTCATTTTCCCCTAAAAGTGTGGTCCCTCTCAAATATTTCTGGTGGAAGAATACAACCCAGTACATTGAGAAATCATTTCTTTTGGACTGCTCAGATCATCAGGCAGTTTTTTCTTTTGTCCCAAAATTAGACTGAATACCTAAACAGTCTCATATATACTAAAATGTGAAGATACAATAAAAAGATTTTTAAAAAATAATTTCACGACACCCACAGCAAAGCTATTTCTCTTGGTTTAAAATAAATGTTCTCCTAGACCTCTTTAATGTCTATATTCTCTCCTCTGTAGATAAATCTGTATTGTTATATGTAAGGTTAAGTGAGATTGAGGGAAAGCCTAAACTATTATCTTAATTCAGACCTTAAAGCACTCACTCAAGGTTAAATAAAGTAAGCATAGCTGCTCACCTTTGTCATCAGTGTTAATGAGACTAGGATGCAGCTTTTGGCATGACTTCTTACTGTTGTCCCAAGTTTTCTCTTCTTTTGGAAAATAGTAAGTTTCTCCACAACAGAACCATTTTCTTTGGCATGAACCACAGCCTTTTTCTTGAAAATAAAAGACACCACTATCATCCCAGCCCAAGACCATTCAGATACATGTACTCCATGGCTTGCTTCAAACTGACTTATCAGAGAATAGGTGATTTTTCTGCATCCCAAAGTCTATTGGTTGGGAACAGCTCTTCTGTCAGTTCTGTAGGTAAGAATACTGTTAAGTCAGAGACCGTCTCTGACAGACCCCAGGCTATTAAGACTGCACTAAGAAATCTTGGCTTCTCAACTGTAAACCAAGTGCAGTGATACGGAGCAGTGATATGGTATTAATTTAAGGAAGGTAGACTGGGCAATCTACTTCCATAAAGATACACCACAGAAACTCAAGAAGGGGTCGCTATGACTCGGAACCAACTCGATGGCAGTGTTTGGTTTTGGTTTGGTATACTTTGGCAAAAATTCATTCCCAAGTCAAAAAAATGAAATTAAAATAATAGGAGCAATATAAAAGGGTAACAAGTGATAACATAATAGTTGGCATAATACTTGCCTTTTATGAAAGTCAAGTGTTCAATTAAATGTAATAAAGAAAATGGTTATGATGAAGAAAGGTAAGTCAAAACTAAAGCTTCTCCCAAAGTTCAAAGCTGTCAAATTACATATTGAAATGTGATTGAAAGTGATAATACCACTTATAAAAAAAAAAAAAATCTGTCAGCTATTACCTTACGTATTCAGTACACACCTGTACTAGGTGGTACAACTGAATGATCTTGAACGTCTTGTGAGGAGGTATTTTTTTCTTTTGTGTCTTCCATATCCTGTACTTTGCATTCAGAAGA
>NW_006922474.1:142434-143784 GCF_000298275.1 Orycteropus afer afer
AAATATCTGGTCATAAAGCAAGCCACATCTTACACCAAAATTAAGTTAGCATATATCTGCAATCCATAGTGTATTTATCAGTGAAATTTTTGTAAAATCACAGCCATGCACTATTTGAGTGGCATAAAAACTGAGTAATAGCAAACTAATAAATTGTTGTCATCACCACCACCATCATGATCACTAATTTCTACAGATTGTTGTAATTCACAAAGATTCAGCACCAGTTCGGCAGTTATAGTATATCTCACTTTTCATCCTGATTCATAAAAACTATATGTACTTCAACCCTGAGACTAGAAACCAGATGGTCCTGGCTACCCATGCCAACCACTCAGAAATTAGAGATACTGGATAGAATAGGATGAAAAAATGTAGAACAAAATTCAAAAACATAAAAGTGACCAGAATTACTGGTTGGATAGAGACTGGTTCATAAACCTTGAGAATATAGCCCCAGATTTCCCTTTGACTCCCTCCTATGGGTTAGCTCTCAGCCAAATAATAGACAGGTCTATGAGATGAACACCTACATCAGGGAGATGCACTCCTTAGAAAAGTCAACCATGAAAGAACAGAAGGGCACCATTTGCATAGGGGGAAAGCTAGACAGACAGAAATGCATAGCTTATAAGGACATAAGGAAGGAGTAATCACAGGGAGGAGGTGGAAGGAGAACTTTGCCACTGTGAGGATTGTAACCAGTCTGGTGTGTAAAAGAAAATATGTATAAACTGTTGAGTGTAAAATGAATCTGCTTTGTAAATTTTTAACCAAATCCCAATAAAAAATTTAAAAAATATAGCAAAACTGTGTGTACTTGAGACTTCCAGTAAGATGGTGGAATAAGCAGACAAACTACACAGGCTCAGACATTTTTCAACAAAGAAGAGAAATAAATTGACACAGGTACAGAAAATAATCCTGGAACCCTGAGCTTTGAAAGGAAGGATACAGAAGTGGATTAAACACTAACTAGTAGAGGACCTCTTTCAAGTGATGTAGAGCAAAGATGTCTCCATGAAGACTAAGGTGCCTAAAACAAGCCATGGTATTTTCAATCACCGTTTCTGCATGTGAAAGCTGGACAATGAATAAGGAAGTCCAAAGAAGAGTTGATGCTTTTTAGTTATGGTATTAGAGAAGAATGTTAAGAGTACCATGGTCTGCTATGTTGTTGTTGTTGTTATGTGCCGTCAAGTCAGACCTGACTCATAGCGACCCCTCCTTGGGTTTCTGAGGCAGTATCACTACGAAAGTAGATTGCCCAACCTTCCTTCCAAAGAATGGCTGGTGGGTTTGAACAGCCTTCCATTTAGCAGTCAAGTGGCTTAGGCACTATACTACCAG
>NW_006922474.1:159295-160249 GCF_000298275.1 Orycteropus afer afer
CCAACAGCCAACATTATTCTCAATGGAGAGAGACTGAAACCATTTCAATTGCAAACAAGAACCAGACAAAGATGCCCTCTATCACCACTTCTATGCAACATTGTATTGGAAGTCCTAGCCAAGGCAATGAGGCAACAAAGGGAAATCTAAGGCATCCAAATTGGTAAGGAAGAAGTCAAACTAGCCCTATGATATGATCCTATACATAGGAAACCCAAGAGACTCAGCAAGAAAACTCCTGGAACTTATTGAGAGATTTAGCACAGTGGCAGGATACAAGATCAATGTCCAAAAATCAGTTGGATTCCTCCACACCAGCAAAGAGATTGCTGAAAAAGAAATAAGGAAATCAATGCTATTTACAACAGCTACCACAAAAATAAAATACTTTGGAATAAATCTTACCAGGGACACAAAAGACTAGTACAAAGAAAACTACAAAAGACTACTTCAAGAAACCATAAGATATCTACATAAATGGAAGAAAATACTATGCTCGTGGATAGGAAAATTGAACATTGTGAAAATGTCAATACTACCCAAAGCAATCTATACATTCAATGCAATCCCAATCCAGATCCCACCAACATTCTTTAAAGACATGGAAAAAACAATCATTAACTTCATATGGAAAGGAAAGATACCTCGGAGAAGCAAAGCACTATTGAAGAAGAACAATGTAGGAGGTCTCATACTCCCAGATCTCAAAACCTACTATGCAGCCACAGTAGTCAAAATAGCCTGGTATTGGTACAATGATAGACACATAGACCAGTGGAATAGTATTGAGAACCTAGAAATAAATCCATCAACCTATGGTCAACTACTTTTTGACAAAGGACTAAAATCCAGTACATGGGGAAGAGATTGTCTGTTTAACAAATGGTGCTGGCAAAACTGGATATTCATTTGCAGAAAAATGAAACAAGATCTGTGCCTCACACCATACACAAA
>NW_006922474.1:162594-167121 GCF_000298275.1 Orycteropus afer afer
CTAATGAAGACTGTGGAACAAATTCCTATTTACAGGAAGTTTAAGGACACAGAGAAAAGAGAAATTACACTACACAAAAGCAAAAAAGACAAATCATGTGGTATATTTTATAGATAACAGACCTGTTTATGTGAAATAACAAAATGATTGCTATTTCCTAAGATAAATACATAAACAAACAGATAGATAATGAAAATAGTCCCCCTCTTTTCACATAATAAATTCACTTATCTAGGATATATGAGAGATCTCAAGGTAACCAAAAAGATCACATTACATAATTAAGCAGATTTTTTTATACATGAACAAAACAAATTATAAAATGTTATGCTGCTACAAACAAATTAATACATGTCTTTTGGAGATCATATGGAAATATTTCTGCTTGGCATAAACCTAGGAGTGGATTACTAGTCATAGATTATGCATATGTTCAGTTTTTCTAGTTGTTGCTAGACAATTTTCCAAAATGGTTGTACCAAATTAGATTCTCATCAGTAGTGTATGAGTATTTATTCCTTATATTTAAATTTACATTTTCCTGTTGGATAATGAGATTGAGGATGATTTCATTGGTTATTTTGTTATCGTACATAGTGAATTGTCTTGTGCCTATTTTTTCTGTTTGGCTTTCTGTGTTACTTATTGATGTGTAGTGGCATAGTGCCTAAGGCATTTGACTGCCAACCAGAAGGCTGGTGGTTTGAACCCACTAGCCACTCCTTGGAAGGAAGATTAGGCAATCTACTTCCGTAGTGATACCACCTTGGAAACCCCAGGAGGGGTTGCTATGAGTCAAATCTACTCGACAACAGTGTGTTTTGTCTTTTTGGGTTTTAGAGGAGTTTTCTATAAGTTTGTAAGAGTTTTATATTAATATATATTTTAAGATATATTCTATCTGTATTCTCTGTGCATTCTCCTAATGGTAGTTTTTGATGAACAGTTTTCAATTTGAATATAATCCAATTTATCTTTTCTCCCTTTGTGATAGCACTTTTTCTGTTTTTTGCTACTTATAGTTTTGCCATTCACATTTAGATCTATTATCCATCTGGAATTAATTTTTGCATATAATGAGAAGTATTGTTAAAAAATATTTTTTTCCATATAGATATACGATTGACCCAGCATCAATTATTGAAAAAGCCATCCTGTGCCCTCTGCTATAACACAAGATTGTTTAGGTATGGGTCTGTTTCTCCATTCTTTTCTGTTCCACTCGTGAGTTTTCCTGTCCTTACATCAATACCACACTCATTTAATGGTCATAGCATTACAATAAGTCTTGAGATCTGGTAGTTGTAAGGTTTCTAACTTTGTTCATTTTACTCAAGATTGCCTTAATTATTCTTGGCTTTTTGAATTTCCAGAATCAATTGTTAATATTCACACACAAAAACGCACACATACAAAAACTGTTGGTTTTTAACTAGTATTGCACTGAATCTATAAATTATTAATTTGGTGAAGAATTGATATTTTTTATAAGGTTACAACACAAAAATACTAAATTCACTGACCTCAAGTCAATTCTGACTCATAATGACCCTACAGGACAGAGTAGAACTGCCCCACAGGGTTTGAAGCTGTAAATCTTCACAGAAGCAGACTGCCTCATCTTTCTCCCATGGAGGCTGGTGGGTTTGAACTGCCTACCTTTGGCTAGCAGCTGAATGCTTTAACCATTACACCACCAGAGCGCCTTTATAAGGTTAGTCTACCAAATAAATTCTTATGCAGAAGCTTTCAATATCCCACCATTAACTATGATGTTTGTTCTAAGTATCTTATAGATGGTCTTTCTCAGATTAAGAAATTACCCTTCTATTATTATTTTCCTTGGAGTTTTGACCACAAATGAGGGTTGTATTTTATCAAATATTTTCTGCATCTACTGACCTAATCATATTTTTTTAACCTTTTTCTCTTAATGCATTAAATTAACATATGATTAATTTTCTAGCAATGGACTACCCTTCTGTTCTTGGAATATATTCATTAGTAATATATAACTGTTTTTATCAAATTCTCTTTTTTTTCTGCCAATCCTTTTGTTTTAGAACTTTAGTATTATAAGAAGAGATATTGGTTTGAATTTTTTCTAATAATGTCCTTGACAGGTTTTGTATCAAGCTAATGCTGCCTCATTTATTTATTTTTTTTAATGAGGTAGTAATCACTCTATTCTCTGATGGAATTTATGTGTGATTGGTATTGTTTTCTCTTTAAATGTTTGTTTCCATTTATTGATGTAGCCATCTAGGCCTAGTATTTTTGTTGCAGCAAGGTTTATAATTTGTGTTAAGGAATTTATTTTATGAATTCAACCTTTTAACTGATAAAGAATTTTTAAGATTTTTCTATGTCTTCTCTCTTTTTGACAAATTGCATTTTTCAAAGAATTTGTCCATTTAATCTAAATTGTCAAAGTTATTGGTCTAATGTTGTTTGTAATCGAGTTCCTGGGTGGGGCCAATAGCTCCCACGTTCAGCAGCTGACTGAAAAATTGCTAGTTCAAGTCCACTCAGAGATGCCTCATGTGATAGCTCATATGTCAACTTGGCTAGACCATGATTCTGAGTGGTTTAAGCAGTGGTCATGTGGTTATTCTCATGATTAAATGGGATGTATATGCTTTCAGCAGCCAATCTATTGAAAGGGAGTTTCCCCAGGGATGTGGCCTGCTTCCAATATTTATATATGAACATACTGGGAAAATGAGACACTCTTCTGTGGATCTGGATCCTGTCTACAATGGTCAATGAGCAAACAATCCACCATTCGGTCTGCCAGAGTCAGTGACTGGTATACTGCCTCCCAACCTTGAGCTCGTCAGGCCCTGCAGCTTCATGAGTTGGAAAAAGCCTCCAATTTGACATTTGATACAGGAATTTGGGACTTGCCAGCTTCTGTAAGTGTGTGAGCCATTTTCCTAAATTTCTTTCTCTCTCTCTCTCTATCTCTCTCTCTCTCTATATATATATATATATTCATATGAGCTTTACTGGTTTTGCTTCTCTAGAGAACTCAGCCTAACGCACCTCAGAAGAAAGGTCTGGTGATCTTCTGAAAAATTGGCTATTTAAAATCCCAAGAAGCACAGTTCTACTCTGATACACATAAGTTAGAGTTGATTTGGTGATATCTGACTGTTTTGGCTATTCATATCTTTTTATTGTCTCTTCAGTGTCTTTAAAATCATAGTGATGTCCTCTTTTTCATTTCAGGAATAGATAAATTATGTTTTCTTTTTATTCTTGTAGGGGTTATGAATCTTACTACTATATTCAAACACCAAGTTTTGACTTTCATTACCTCTTTTATCTAGTTTCTATTATATTGATTGCTGCTCTGTCTACCCTGTAGATTTTATATTTAGTTTCCTGTGATGAAGATTTAGATTATTCATTTTCAACTTTTCATGTATCCATTAAAGCTTTAAAATACACCTCTAAGTTCTATGATAGGTGCTCTGGTGGCTAAGGGCCTGAGGCATTTGACTGCTAAGCAGAGGCTGGCAGTTCAAACCCACCAGCCACTTCTCAGAAGGAAGACTCGGCAATCTACTTCCATAGAGATACCACCTCAGAAACCCAAGGAGGGGTCGCTATGAGTCGGGATCGACTCAACAGCAGGGAGTTTGGTTTTGTTTTTTGGGGAAGTTCTATGATATTTGTATCCCAAGACTTTGGATATGATGTACAATCATTATTAGTCAAAACAAAAGGCTTCCAGATTTTCATTATGACTTCTGCCTTGACTCATGAATTATTAGAAGTATATTGCTTAATTTGCAGACACATGGGGATTTTCTCATTAACTTTTTGTTTTTCATTTTAATAATAATTCTATTATGGCCAATGAACATATTTTGAAGTATGTCAGTCTTCTAAAATGTGTTGAGCTCTCTTTATAATCAAGAATACAGTTAATTTTAAATAATATTTCATGTGCAACTGAAAAAAATTAATTCTTTCATTATTCTGAATAGTTTTCTATATAAGTCTAATACTTCAAGTTTAATATTTATGTTGTTCAGATATTCTGTATCTCTATATTTTGTCTGCATTTCCTTCAAGGAAATGATGAGATATGTTGAAGTCTCCCACTAAATTTATGGATTTATTTCTTCTACTCTATTGATATTTGGTCATATTTTCTTGCTCCTTCCCATATTTATTTTTATTATTTGTTAGACACTGTATATAAAATAATCACATCTGCTTTAGAGGTTATATTTCATCAGATTATATTCCTCTTTTCCTCAGTCAGGCAGATGGAGGAAGGCTGATTATTTCTATCCAAATTTGAAGTAAGTTTTGTCAGGATGATATTAATTTTGTAACAGTCTGCTCCTTAGACTTTTTAATTGCTTCCCTCAGACTTTTAAAGAATCTCTTGGATTTCTGATTCCTTATTCTGAAAACATCACAAGAAGTTTTATTCTGCACCTGAGAGATTTTAGCTCAATAGCCTCCTGTTAAATGCAGTTTAAAATTATGATAAATATCTTAAGGGGAAAA
>NW_006922474.1:174417-176047 GCF_000298275.1 Orycteropus afer afer
TCTGGTTAGCAGTCAAGTGCCTTAGCCACTATGTATATACACATATAATATAATAAGATTTAATAGAAACTTTGCTAAGTCACTATGGTTTCCTTAACTTAAATTTGAATCAAAATTCTGAAAAATCAAGCATAGAGAATTAATGGTAAAATGACTGATGGTCATTGCAAACTGAATTAAATATAAAACTAATACTATATAAATCTGGAAATCATGATTATAGAACTCTACAAACTTTATATATACACTGACATTAAAAATGATATAATTAATAAATTTGGAAATTGGGGAATGGACTTCCATATTAAAATTTAAAAATATATTCAAAAGAATAAAAATCTAATGACTTCACCTTCTTTTTTAAAAAATATTTCTGTTCTTAAACCTGAACAGGAAAATTCTAGGAAATAGTATCTTACATAGAAGAACCATTAATTTTAAGTATTAGTTTGTTTTATTTTTAATTAGATTTGGGTGAAACTTTACAGAGTAAATTGATTTTCCATTCAACAATCCTGTTTCATGTGAAGTATTATTTTTTTTCAGTTTAATTTCCAATTCATTATCTTCTATAAATTCTGCTAATATAAAAGTTATCTTTTTTAAATTAAAGCATAATATTTTAGTATGATCTTACTTTAATAAATATATTTCTATCTTTTACATATCTATTTTCTTTTGTATTTTTCTGCAATTTAAAATTTTTGTAGAGAATGTGTAATGTGTTTTTTGACAATAATAGTTTAACTAAACAAACAAAAAAAATTACTACAAGGAAAACTTTTAAAATATTTTAAGTAATTAGAGATAATGAAATTTTTCTCTGTACTTTTTTGTATTTTAAAAATTTTTTAAAATTTTTATTTCTGTCATCTAGATGTTTTATCTGTATATTATACATTTAAGAATGTTGAAACAAACACATTATTTCAAAATTTCACATAACCATGTCTGTCATCAGGTAGACACAGTGGCAGAGTACACACAACTAGAAACTCCAGCAATGTAGTCAGTAAATACAGTATATTGAAATAAACAAAACTTTTAAAAGATATTTTAATTCTTGGTGATTATGAGATAAAGAAAACTACATATTGGATCATCAACCCTATGCCACCTTTGATTAGAGATTAAAAATAAAGCCTTAAACACATACATGTTAAATACACTCCATACTCACACATATTAATATGGATTTAAAAGTATATTATTTTAATTCACTTAGACAAAGTACAGTTGGGACCAAACGCTTTTAAAAATTGGTAGGTAAAGTTAGTAAAAAGCACATAGGTGCTCAATAATTGTTTGCTGAATGAAAGTAGGCATGCATAAATGAACTAATATATATATGAATGAATATATAAATATAGACAGAGTGTTCCAGGTTTCTCCCTGCCTTTCACTCATGCCTGAAGGGCATTCAATCTTTCTCATCTAGCCTGGAAGAAAGCTGAAATTAATTTGCAGAGAAAGCACCATAAAAATTTGAAGTGGAAGCTGACTTGTTGAATCAGATGTTTTTCCTTATTTCCCCAGGCCTTGCACACGAGAAAGACAGAAAACCAGAGTACGAGATTAGCTGGGAGTAGATACTAACAAGAGAACTTTTGCACATAATGGAACAGAAAGC
>NW_006922474.1:176147-177208 GCF_000298275.1 Orycteropus afer afer
AAATGACATAAAGAAAACCTTGTCCTCTGTCCACACTGGAACCGAACTCAACTCTTGTTTGCAAGTGCAATTCTTGTGTGAACAAGGAAAGCAGTGGATCTCCTGTCGTCCCTATGGAAGAAAGGAGTGAAACTTAATGCGGGAAACAGCTAAATCATTATTCTGGGAGCAGATTCTATTGAGAAGACAGCATTGCATAGGAAATTGTGGTTCTGAAATGGAACGGACAGTTGGGACTCTGAAGAAATAAAAAGCAGTTTCTTCTGTCAGTGAAAGCAATTCCAAGGCAGGAATTCTCATGTTAATCAAAAGGTGTTGGTAAGCATAATTAGTACTTTAGAAATAACTGAAAATAAACTAGAGCAAGTATTTGCAAAGTGTGGTCCTGAGATCAACAACATAAGCATCACCTGGGAACTATTAAAAATGTAACCGCTTGGGTCCCATACCACTCACTGAACCAGAAACTCTGAGGTGGGTCCAGTGGTCTGTAGTTTTAGTAAGTTTTCCAGGTGATTCTAATACAAACTAAAGTTTGAAAACCACTGGTACTAAAGCTGGCAACAAATGAGTCACAACTGTGAATAAGCCTCAACACTGAATAAAAAAATGGGAAATTAAAAACTTGACCAAAGTTCAAAAGTGAGTCTGTATCTGAATGTAAAATTATCCCTTAACTTAGACATGAAATGAGAATCAGTTGAATCGTATATGTGGTAACTTACTATGTTTTTATAAGATAAGAACAAGAGTGAATTATGCTTTACTTTTCTCTCCTCATCCCAAATTTGAAAAAAAAAAAGGTAATCACTAGATCTAGGCTAATAGAGTATTACCACACACCTGAGGCCAGTGTTTGTTTACCTCATGCTGCTGTAACAGAAAATGCCACAAATGGGTGGCTTTAAAAAACAGGAGTTTATTCTCTTATAGTTTGGGAGGCTAGAAGTCCAAGTTCAAAGTGGCAGCTCTAGGGATTGAGTGAAAGCCCCTCGACCTCAGGCTTCAGCTCTGCCTCTAGTTCCCGTCCCACTGAAGCTATTCTTCACCCAGACAGCTGC
>NW_006922474.1:177676-178335 GCF_000298275.1 Orycteropus afer afer
AACTCTTAGAGAAGTCAATTCATAGGTTCGTGTATTACTCAGAACTCCCAAACTCTTTTCAGTGACACATCCCAATAACTTCTCCATATGTGAAATTGCATTTGCTTTTTTTTAACCCAGCTTCCTACCAGGACCTCAACCTTACTGGTCCACCACTTTCACTGGCCATCCATTGATTAAAGCTCAAGCAATGTAATCATTCATGTAATCATTTGTTTGTGCAAAATGTTTTCAAACCAATAAAATACATAATTAAATAATATATAAATGAGTTCTAAAGGAGTTCTGATGGTGCAGTGCCTAAGGCATTTGACTGCTAACCAGAAGGTTGTAGTTCAAACCCACCAGCCACTCCACAGAAAGAAAACCAGGCAATAAACTTCTGTAAAGATTTAACACCAGGGAAACCCAATGGGGGTCGCTAGGAGTCAGAATCAGCTCGATGGCAGTGGGTTTTGGTTTTGGTTTTTGGTTTAGATTACCTGCTATATGTCTATGCCAACTCAACCCATCACTATTATAAGGATAATTAAAAATTCACTATGACAGGCACTAGGAGCTCTAGTAGCATAGTGCCTAAGGCACTTGACTGCTAACCAGAAGGCTGGCGGTTCAAACCCACCAGCCACTCCTCGGAAGTAAGATGGGGCAATCTACTT
>NW_006922474.1:178790-179531 GCF_000298275.1 Orycteropus afer afer
TGTTACATATACATTTAGTTTCATTCCTCATTTGCCATGCCCAACCCTAACCCAGTCTCCTCCCCTCCCTACCCTGTAACCCTCCCCCTGTGCCCCTCATATTTATGCACTCCTGTTTGTCCTGCATTGTTGTGTTTTCTTGATCTACATATATTACCTCATCTAATCTTCAACAAATCATATAATAAAATTATTACTTTCATTTTATAGATGAAAAAATTGAAATTTAGAGAAATTAAGTGATTCCATCTGTGATATGCAGATGACACGACCTTGCTTGCTGAAAGTGAAGATGACTGGAAGCACTTACTGATGGAGATTAAAGACTACAGTCTGTGGTATGGATTACACTTCAATAGAAAGAAAACAAAAATCTTCGCAACTGGACCAATAAACAGCATCATGATAAATGGAGAAAAGATTGAGATTGTCAAATATTTCATTTAACTTGGATCCACAATCAACACTCATGGAAGCAGCAGTCAAGAAATCTGACATCGTATTTCACTGGGCAAATCTGCTGCAAAAGACCACTCTTTAAAGTGTTGAAGAGCAAAGACGTCACTTTAAAAACTAAGGTGCACCTCATAGGCATGTGAAAGCTGGACAATGAATAAGGAAGACCGAAGAAGAGTTGATGCCTTTGAATTGTGGTGTTGGCAAAGAATACTGAAAATATCATGAACTGCCAGAAAAATGAACAAATCTATCCTGAATGAAGTGCAATTGGAATGCTTCCTG
>NW_006922474.1:181936-183668 GCF_000298275.1 Orycteropus afer afer
GGTTCTAACCACCAACCTTTAGTTAGCAGCCAAATGCCTTAACTACTGAACTACCAGAGCTCCTTATTAGGTCCACAGTGCTGCCTTAGTCCTTAAGCTGACTATGGGGTCCAGAACTCTTCAAGCATCAGTGCTTTTCCATATTAAGTTAATCATCTGTTTCTAGAAAGAGGAAAACCATCCCAAAAGGCAGCTTTACAGAAGATAATTCCTTCTGTCCAAAAAGAGCTGTCTATATAAATTCTCGTTCACACATACCTCTGGTTATGTTAAACTAATGAGTTCCAGAAAAGAAAGGAAATCTATATCATTAAAAATCATCTCTGCCTCACAAGCCAAATGTTGGTAAAATCAAACAACCCAGAATTTTTAGTAACAGATTCTGCACGCTGACTTCTAACCATTCTGACAGAATCTATGTCACACCTTTAATTTTTAACCCATGAATGTTCCACCTCCTTGATCTACTAAAACCCCTGAAGAAAAAATAGTGCCTTGCTTATGAAGACAATATTTACATTAAGAACTGTAGCATGGTAGTAGGTAGGGGATGCGACCTTTTACTTCCCCCAGTGTGTGTTATTGTTTTGTTGTATCATTATAATAGCATCAAGAATCCTTTTCTCATGGGTAGATAATATCTTTTCCAACAGACTTGTCACCACAGAATAAATCACACAAGTGTTATTTAATCTTTTATCACGTTTTGCTCTAATTTTAATTAATTTTAATTTTTCTTAATCAATTAAAAATATGTACAAAGTATGTCACAATCACAAATCAAATATTACAGAAGACTTCAAATTAGGAGAGTTAAGACTATATAATGAGATAAGGAAAATGTATTATACCATCATTAGTCTTTATCATCACATCTGTCATTATTTCATAAAACATCTGCTTGCTTTTATGTCTCTCTCTCCAAGTGGACCATATGTTCAGTGAGAGCTGGAATTGTGTCTTATTCACTTGGTATCACTATCAACTAGTGCAATGTCTGGCATATAAAGTACATTAGATAAATAATTATTGGGTGAATAAAGATATTTTATGATTTAATATAGTAGAGGACAAAGAATTTTAAATAACAATTATCACTAAAAATTTTCTATTTCCTTTATGTATTGTCTCACTTGATTTCTTTTCATTAATCACATAGGAAATTACTTCCAGTGTATCATTTTTGAAAATTGGGGCAACAAAAAGAAATACGAATGAAAATGCTTAGAATTTCACCTCATAAAATTATGTCAATATTTTTCCCCTCCATATTTTTCTATGTGTATTTTGAACACAGTAGAAGCACCTGTGGTGGTGTAGTGCCTAAGGCATTTGTCTGCTAACCAGAAGGTTGGAGGTTCAAACCCACCAGCCACTCTGCAGAAGGAAGAATGGGCAATCTACTTCCATAAATATTTACAGCTTTGGAAACCCAAAGGGGGTCACTATGAGTCAGAATCAACTCAGTGGCCATGAGTTTGAGGTTTTCTTATTTGTTTTTTTGTTTGTTTATTTGTTTTTTCTGAGAGATCACAGATTATTTTCTCTTCTGACTTTTAATAGGAAACCCTTGTAGTACAGTGATTAAAGCATTCAACTGTTAACTGAGAGGTCAGCAGTTTGAAACCACCAGCCACTCTGCAGATTAAAGTTGTGAAAGTCTGCTTTCATAAAGATTTGCAAACTTGGAAACTCTATGGGGCAGTTCTATTCTATCCTATAGAGTCACTAC
>NW_006922474.1:184710-189156 GCF_000298275.1 Orycteropus afer afer
AAACTTACAATACCAGAAATGGAAAAGATTCTTCACAAACCATGGCAAGCAAAATTACTTGTTTGAAATGACAACAAATATCATAGATCTTACATGTTTTCAAAACACATTCTTGCTCTTCAGATATCTAAAAATTCCCGTGGTCTATATGAAATAAAACTGACAAGCTGTTTCAAATGATATTCATTAATTCATCTATTTAGCCTGAATTTCTGGAGCCCTTGCCACATGGTGGATGTCATAGTAAGTGCTGAGGACAGAGAGGAAGTCACAGTGCATGACTGAGTGGATAGTTTAATGGGAATGTATACAAGCAAATTGTTACAAACTTAACTAGCCAAGGACTTTTGCAATGGAGAATAATAGTATTTACTATTTATAATTAGAGTAATCCTTATTTTATTAAATATACATATCTAATTATGTCAGGTAGATTGTAAAACGGCTCTCAGTCATCTCCACCTCTTGGTATTTATGTGGTTGTACAGTCCCCTTCTCATGTGTGTGGTAGTGACTCCCTTCTCATTTCTAACAAATATAAAGTGATGAGATGACATGGTCAAGATTAGGTTATAAAAGACCCTGGCCTCAGTTTCTTCCTCTCTCTCTCTCTCTGTCCCTCCTCCCTGGTGGAAACAAACTGCCATGCTGTGAATAGACACAGCAAGAGGCCCACATGACAAAAAGTCAGTCTTCAGCTTGGAAGTGGGCCCTCCCCAGTCAAACCTTGAGACAACAGCTGCCCTGGCCCATTCCCTGATGGCAGCTTTGTAAGAAACCCTGAGTCAGAGTCCCTCTGCTAGCCATGACTGTACTCCAGGCCCACAAAAAGTTTAAGATAAGTTTTGGTGTAGTTTGCCACACAGAAACAATAAATTAATAATAAAAATATTTGAAAACCCATTCAAACATTTGA
This sequence comes from Orycteropus afer afer, assembly GCF_000298275.1. Taxonomy (NCBI): domain Eukaryota; kingdom Metazoa; phylum Chordata; class Mammalia; order Tubulidentata; family Orycteropodidae; genus Orycteropus; species Orycteropus afer. The sequence continues at coordinate 185,627 of NW_006922474.1, forward strand.
GCATAAAGCACTCAAAATAAGTCCTATCCAAAATTAAACATAATTTAAAATTGTGTTCTGTTGATTCTTTGGAAGGAGTCCTGGTGGTGCAGTGGTTAAGCACTAGGCTGCTAACAAAAATATCGGCAGTTTGAACCCACAAGCTTCTCTGCAGAAGAAAGATGCGACCCTGCTTGGTAGAAACGCCAGCCTTAGAAGAAACCCTATGAGCCGGTTCTACTCGACTCTATAGAGTCGCTATGAGTCAGAATCTACTCAATGGCAATGGGTTGAGTTTTGGTTTTGGTAAATCTTTCCAACACTCGAACATCTTAAGTAGCAAATAAAACATAAAATATAATTGTAACAAAACCTATTGCTATTCTTAAGGAGCTCTGGTTGCACTGTGGTTAAAGCACTGGACTGCTAACCAAATGGTGGATGGTTAGAACCCACCAGCTGGCTGTTCCTCAGGAGAAAGATGAGAAAGATATCTTCTATAAAGATTTACAGTCTTGGAAACCTTCTAGGGTCCTATAGTGTCACTATAAGCCAGATTTGACTTATTGGCAATGAGTATTGCTATTGTTATACCTAAATCTATTCAAAACTTAACAGCAGCTTTACTTTCTTTTTTCATTATTCTTTTAATTTTTTATACTTCTCTAAGTATACTTGATCCCTTCCAATAGTTGCTTTAATACTTTCTTTGATACCTTTCTGGGCTTACAGTAATCTCCTGAGATCAAAATGTAATAAAATCAGGAACTGGTTTATCAAACAACTGATTTTCAGTGGCAGCTTGAAACATGTTTACTTTTCTCATAATGATTTAAGTTATACTATAGGCCATTCTGGGAGCTCTGGTAGCATAGTGGCTAAGACACTTGCCTGCTAACCAGACGGCTGGCGGTTCAAACCCACCAGCCACTCCTCGGAAGGAAGGTTGGGCAATCCTACTTCCGTAGTGATACTGCCTCGGAAACCCAAGGAGGGGTCGCTATGAGTTGGGGCCAACTCGACGGCACATAACAACAACAACAACAACAAATAGGCCATTCTGGTGGTATAGTGGCTAAGGCACTTGATTGCTAACCAGAAGGCTGGCGGTTCAAACCCACCAGCCACTCCTTGGAAGGAAGGTTGGGCAATCTACTTCCATAGTGATATTGCCTTGGGAACCCAAGGAGGGGTTGCTATGAGTCAGGTCTGACTCGACGGCACATAACAACAACAACAACAACATAGGCCATTAAGTTAGCTTTTGTTTTAGCGCTAAACTTAATTTGTTATAAAAATAAGACATTTTAAATAATTGTTCCATAAGTTTTGTATTTTTATAACTTATTTTTTCCCCAACACTCACTGAGTGCTGAAAAGAGTTAACACACTCAGCTGCTAACAGAAAGTTTGGAGGTTCAAGTCCACATGGAGGTGCCTTGGAAGAAAGGCCTGGAGATCTACTTTTGAAAAATCAAACACTGGAATCTCCATGGAGCACAGTTCTGCTCTGATGCTCATGGGTCACCATGAGTCAGAATCAACTGTATGGAAGCTGGTACATTAAACCAAAAACCAAACTCACTTCGGTCAAGTCAGTTCCAACTCAGTGACCCCTCCTTGGGTTTCCGAGGTGATATCTCTGTGAAAGTAGACTGCCCAGTCTTCCTTCCAAGGAGTGGATGGTAGGTTTGAACTGCTAGTCTTCTGGTTAGCAGTCAAATGCTTTAGGCACTACGCCACCAGAGCTCCTAACTGGTACCAACTGGTATATAGCTGGTATCTATTATTTCTACCATAAAGGAATATGTTTTAAGTGTTTCTTGCCAACATTTCATTATGTATTATAATATCATTATTACATATTGGTATTGTCTGCTAACATTATTACAGATTACATATGCTTTGTATCTAGCATACAAATACTTTTAATTTTTTAAGTTTATTTAGACATTTCCATCTCCTAAGGAAAAAGAAAGTCATGCAATTAGCTACCATTTTAGTACATTTGATTAACTCATTATTTTGAAACACGATTTTTCCCTTTTCTACTTTCTTATTGTGTATGGTCATCCTAATTTGAGTTCTGCTTTTTTCTGCACCATTTGACTTACTAAAGGAGCTCTGATAGCATGATGCCTAAGGCATTTTACTGCTAACTAGGAGGTTGGAGGTTCAAATCCACCAGCCACTCACCAAAAGGAAAACGGGGAAATCTACTTCTGTAAAGATTTACCACCTTGGAAACCAAAAGGGTGTCACTATAAGTCAGAATCTACTCTAAAGCAGTGAGTTTGATTTTCGTTTTGTCTTATTTTGTTTGACTTACTAACATTTCCCATTATTTCCCTTAAAGAAAGATACAACAGATATTCTTTATATTTTATACACACATATATTTCGAAAAAGAAAAGTACTTGGAAAAATTAAGCAATCTACTTCTGTAGAGATACTGCCTTGGAAACCCAAGGAGGGGGTCGTTATGAGTCAGATCCAACTGGAGAGCAGTAAGTTTGGTTTTTTGGTTTTACTTTTTGAAATAAATTTTTTAAATGTAATCTATTATATTCCTCTTTTCAAATTACAACTACCAGTATCTATAAAAGTTTCTCTTTTAAATATCATTATGAACACATAAAACAAACGAACAACAACAAAAAACTCACTGACATCTAGTCCATTCTGATTCATACCAACCCCCATTGGGTTTCCGTGGCTGTAAATCTTTAGGGAAGTAGATTGCCACATGCAGGTGGTGGGTTTGAACCACTAACTTTCTGGTTAGCAGCCAAATATTTTATCCACTGCCCCACCAGAGGCTTTGTAAAAAGTTAATTTATTCTGATTAATTATTATAATTAGTGTGCAAAGTATCTTTTTGACGAAAAAGAGTCCCTTTAAGCTCCTATGTCTTCTGTCTTGAAAGTTTCCTTATTTGCTGGTAACAATATATTTCAGGTTCAACTTTAATTTCTCTCTCTTCAAGACATGAACTCACTAAACTCTAAGGATCCCTCACTCTTTTGGAAGCCGATAACATTAATATAAAAACGTAGCACAAAAGTTGTGAGTGCACAAAGGTACTGTGACTGCTATTTGGCCACATTTTTTTTGCAGTAGGAGACCTGAGGAAGAAACTTTTTTTTTTTAATGTATCAGGTCATCCTTCCCTATTTTTCCTATGGGACAATCTACTTCCATAGTGATACCGCCTCGGAAACCCAAGTTGTTGTTATGTGCCGTCAAGTCGGACCCAACTCATAGCGACCCCTCCTTGGGTTTCCCAGGCAGTATCACTACAGAAGTAGATTGCCTCATCTTCCTTCCGATGAGTGGCTGGCAGGTTTGAACCACCAGCCTTCTGGTTAGCAGTCAAGTGCTTTAGGCACTATGATACCACACTTCCCGGAAACCCAAGGAGGGGTCGCTATGAGTCAGGTCCGACTCCACGGCACATAACAACAATATTGTTGTTGTTGTTGTTATGTGCCGTGGAGTCGGACCTGACTCATAGCGACCCCTCCTTGGGTTTCTGAGGCAGTATCACTACG
>NW_006922474.1:189256-189955 GCF_000298275.1 Orycteropus afer afer
GAAGTAGATTGCCCCATCTTCCTTTCGAGGAGTGGCTGGTGGGTTTGAACCGCCAGCCTTCTGGTTAGCAGCCAAGTGCCTTAGCCACTATACTACCAGAGCTCCCAACAACAATATTAGGTTCATAAATCTTTAATAAAACAATGAAATTTCAAATTGTATTCATTCACCCTCAGCTAATATATCATCCACACTGCAGCCAGATGATCCTCTTAAAATTCAATTTTGCCCTTTGTCTCCTCCACTAAAACTCTTCAATGACCTTACTTTGAATTTAAGATAAAAATCTAAAATTATCTCATCCTCTGACCTCCAACCTTCTCCATATTCATCTTGTGTCACTCTTCCCCATTACTTAACAGTGTCCTCTCGCACTGACCTCCTTTTATATCTCAAATGCACCCAGATGGGTATTTAGGTATAATTTCTGTCCTCAGAGATTTTTTAGTCTAGTGGAAGAAAGCAGTGCACTAAACAACTACGACAAAAACATCTTCTTGATGTCGTTGGTACCTGACCAGCACCTGGAACATAGTGGCTCTGCAATAACTAAATTGAAGTAATATCATACTGGAATTATATATATATATATATATATATATATGACCCACTGCCACTGAGTTGATATTGACTCATAGCAACCCCCATTGAGTTTCCAAGGTGGTAAATCTTTACAGAAGTAGATTGCCCCATCTTCTT
>NW_006922474.1:190055-191019 GCF_000298275.1 Orycteropus afer afer
GGTTAGCAGTCAAATGCCTTGGGCACTGCACCACCAGAGCTGTATATGTGTGTGTATCATATAATCTTCACTGGTTTTGCTTCTCTAGAGGATCCAGCCTAAGACACTTGGTACTGAGAGTAGTTCTAGGGAAACTAAATTGTAAGGATCAGTTTTCTAAATTGGCTCTCAAATTTGATTAGCCTTAAATGTGCTGATGACTCTCTGTTCCTTTAGTAAAGAGGGCACTGCTAATCCATGGCATAAGATGGCAGTATTAACACAGAAAATAGCACCACCAATAGCTCATGAATTAGTGAGAAATTAGGTGCCAATAACCTCAACTTACATATATATATTATACTTTTTGACAATTTTACCAGAATGAGAAGTAAAAGGAAGTTGGTTTGTTGGTTCTACTTATGCCGGAAAAAGTGATAAAAGAACAAGATGAGCTCAGGGCTTCAGAGTCACAACTCAAGTGCTGCATAAAAGACCTCAATGTTTCCACTAGTGCCCTGAAAGAAAGCCTTATTTCTTGTATCAGAGCTCATATTGCTGAAAACCAGACCCAGAGTCTTATCATAAGAGATGCTGAATTGCAATGCAAGGTTGAATTCCAACCTTGAATGTGATAGGAAATTAAAGTGAGGACATTAATTGGGAAGAAATAGGATCTTGGAAATTGGGATGTGACATATGGACAGATAATCAGGAAGCTGGGGGCACTGAGCCCCTAAATTCTGTATAATCACTCTTTTATTTTATTTTATTTTTTACAGTGTTCCCTCCCCTCCCCTCCCACCCCTGGCAACCAACAAAGAAATTTTCCCTCCATATATAAACCTTTCCTTGACCCTCTACAACAATGAACTAATACTATATTTGTTCTTCTGTGATTGGCTTATTTCACTCAGCATAATGTCCTCCAAGTTCATCCATATTATGCAGTGTTTTGCAGACTCTACATTATTCTTTAGTGCTG
>NW_006922474.1:192130-210947 GCF_000298275.1 Orycteropus afer afer
CTCCTATGCTCATTCAATGTCTTATCTATTTCTGAGAATTTAGTATTAATCTTCTGGATTTCTGTGTGTAGATTTTGTATCATTTCTAATTTTTCATTTATTTTGTCATCTTGTTCTTGTATTGTCTTTTGAATGTGTTCTGGGTTTTCTCTGTGTTTTCCTTGATCTGTCTCTCAATTCACTGAAGATCCCTAAATATGATTCCTTTGAATTCCTTATCAGGGAGTTCCAATGCTCCATCTTCTTCAGGAATGTGTTTTGGGTCCCGGTTCCTTGTTTCTCCTGCTTTATCTTGCTTCTTTGTGAGGACTATGATGCTCTGTTGTCTCCAAGGCATTGTGACATTTTTGCGTTTATATTTAATTGGTGATTGTATGTTGGAGTGACTGACCCATGATTTTCTTTTTCTTTGCTTTGTTTGTGTTATCTCTGCAAGCAGGGTACTGTGCTCCTCTATTTGCTAGTTGACAGCACTTATACACTCACCACCTGTCTCCTTTCCTGTTGTCAGCCTCTCGTACATCCCTGCTGACCTTGGCAAACAGAGCATATTCTTAGGTCCCTGGAATCTGAATGAGAATACTATCACTTTAAAATCCAAAATGGTTTGCACTTGTAAACATTCAAAATGGCTGCACTGTTGGTCACTTTAAATATCCAAAATGGCCACTGCTGGTAAACATTCAAAATGGCCACACCCTCAGTCACTTTAAATATCCAAAATGGCTGCTGTGTGTAAACAATCAAAATAGCTGTACCCTCCAGACAGTGGAAAGTCAACAGCTCAGGCTGTCTCCCTCCTTGCTGTTTCCCTTCCTAGTCATAGGCCACCAGTGCAGTTGTCCCTGTAGCACTTGGTGACCAGGACTGATCTTTAGGTCAGTTCTCAGGTCTCACCACCACTTGAAAATATTCAGGCTATTGGTCCTGTCAGAGTAGCTGACAGTCCAGAGCTCCAATTGTCTCTGCACTCACTGTTTTCATTCAAGTTTTTCCATTAGTTGGTGCCTGATCCACTTCTGTATACTTCTGTTCAAAGCTCAAGGCTCCAGGATTATCTTCTTTATCTCTGTCAATTGGTTTCTCATTTCTTTGTTGAAGAGGGTCTGTGTTGCTTGTCTGCCTATTTCTCAACCTTACTGGAAGTCTGTATAATCACTCTTCCCAGAAGAACCAGCCTTCTTACCCCCATCTGATGAGACTAACCCAGATGTACCTGCTGAGTCCTTGTCTGAGATACACTTGGGCTGATGCTTGGGGCATTGTCTGGGGCATTTCCTGAGACAAATGCCTTACAAGATAATGTTGAATGTTCCCAGAAACCATCTCCACCATCCATTGTTGCTTCTGGATCTAACTAGACTTAAGTCCCAGTGAACACTAAAAGGCAAAGTACAAAGTGTGACCCAGGAAGTAGTATACTAGCACTCCGAAAGAACTGTTTAGTTTTCCTAATATGTACAAACAGAAACCTGGAGAATATGTGTGAGAAATGGCTATTAAGGATGTGGGATAATGGTAAAAAGAACATAAAGTTGAATAAGCCTGAGTTTATGATTTGGGCCAACTAAGCACCGATTCTTCATTCGATGTTTCAGCCCAAGAGGTTAGGAAAGGATCTAATAGTTTATTTGGTTGGTTTACTGAAACATGGCTTATGTGGTGGTCAAGTACCAGACCTGCTTTGGTATACTATAGGAGAAGGTATCAGAAGGCTTAGGGAAATTAGCTTGTTAGACTGGATTTATCACATTAGACCCATAGAACCACACATGGAGTGCCCAGAGGATGCACCTTTTACCACAATCGTGAGAAACAAATTTGTGAAGGGAGCCCCAATATCCTTTGAAGACTGTTGTGAATGCTATTTTATGTAAGTAAGATTTGACAGTGGGAACTGACCTAATTGAATTAAGACACTTACCTACAATGAGGTTGTAGTTGGTAAGGGCCAAGCGGCAGCATTTAATCAACAAAGACAACCTGGGTGTGGTTACCATAATGGACAGTACAGTCAAAGCAGCATATCAGAATAGTCTAACTTTAATAGACTTATGGAATTCACTACATAGGCATGGTGCCCCTAGGAATAAAATAGATGGGAAATCTACTAAATATTTACTTGCTCTGTAGAAGCAGAAGAATTCTAGGTCAAGGAAACAGTAGTCTAACTTGAATTGCCAGAAAAGAGCATAGAGAATCATGGTTCCTCAATCAATTCTCAGACTTAAGCCACTTAACTGACTCACAACCCCTTGTGTGAAGGGGAAGTCTGGTCCCCCTGAGGAAAGACCCCACTACACTGTCCATGTAAATGCTCACCAAAGGGTGACCTACGGAGAGGAAGATTTTAACAATCATGTGGATAGGATGACACTTTCTGTGGAAACCAGTCATCCTCTTTCCCCAGCCACTCCTGTAATTGCTCAATGGGCTCATGAATAAAGTAGCCATGGTGGCAGGAATGGAGGTTATATTTGGGCCTAGCAACATGGACTTCCACCCACCAAGGTGACTTGGCTACAGCCACTGCTGAGTGTCCAATCTGCCAGCAGAGACCAACACTGAGTGCACAATATGGAAACATTCTTCAGGGTGATCAGCCAGCAATCTGGTGCAGATTAATTACACTGGACCACATGGAAAGGGCAGTGTTATATTTTTACTGGAATAGACACCCTGAATATGTATTTGCCTTCCCTGCATGCAATGCTTTTGCCAAAACTACCATTAGTGGACTTACACCATTATGGTACCCCACAGAACATCACCTCAGATCAAGGGATTCACTTCACAGCAAATGCCGTGTGGTAATGAGCCCTGCTCATGGAATTCACTGGTCTTACCATATTCTCTATCATCCTGAAGCAGCTGGCTTGATAGAAGCATGGATTGGCCTTCTAAGAACACAATTACAGTGCTAGCTAGGTGACAATACCTTGCAGGATTGGGGCAAAGGTCTCCAAGAGGCCACATATGCTAAATCAATATCCAATATATGATGCTGTTTTTCCAATAGCCAGGATCCCTGGGTCCAGGAACCAGGGGGTAGAAACAAGAGTAGCACCACTCACTATTACCACTAGTGACCCACTCAAAATGTCTGACCCACAGACTTGGGGCTCACCAGCCTCCAACTGCAATAGCCATTTCCATGTGATAAAAATTCCTGTCTCTATCACTCTATATATAAACATATATATAATAGATGTATACATACTTCACTGGTTTTGCTTCTCTAGCACACCCAGTCTAAGATATTTTGTATGTCCTGCAGTCCTCTGTCCCAAATTGCAAAATGGACATGTCAGCCCTTACTTCAGATATTTATATCAACAAGTAAGGACATCCTACAATATTTAAGAAAAAGTGTCTAATGTGCTGAATCGTAACATGTAAAAAATCATTAAAGTGACATAATTAATGTTTATCCTATGCCCACTTTCCTAATGTCACTCACTACAAATTACAGCTTTTGTTTTTATTTTCTATTATGTTTTTTACAACTACTATAACTACAAAAGCAAAAATAATTACAAACCAAACTTTTCATATGCAAGGAGTTTCTGAACTTGTCTAAAGCCATCAAAGCTATTTTCTTTCAGTTCTTCCATTGGTTGGTGGAAGAAACAAGACCACTAATGGAGTATTCACTGGGATTATTGTGAAAGATTGTCAGAAGACACCCATAAAAAGAATGATGACACATTACAGTTTAACTCATATACACAATTCTGAGACATAATATTTATCTCCCTAAAGCACCTAAGGCTGGCGGTTCAAACCCACCAGCCACTCCTCAGAAGGAAGGTGGAGCAATCCACTTGCATAGTGATATGGTCTCAGAAACCCAAGGAGGGATCACTATGAGTCAGATCCCACTTGATGGCAGTGACTTTGGTTTGGGTTTGGAAATTAAAAAAAAAAAAAAAAGTCTTAAACAATAACATACGTTGCCTATATGTCAAATAAAACAAGAGAGTCTTTCCTATATTTTTTACACTGTAATTAATTTTTGGAGTCCCAACACAGCACAATGAGTTAAATGTTCCACTACTAATGAAAAGGTTGGAGGTTCAAACCCACCTGGAAGTGCCTTGGAAGAAAGGCTGGGTGATCTGCTTTTGAAATGTCACATCCTTGAAAACTCTACTCAACACACACAAGGTTGCGATGAGTCAGGATCTACTCAACACCAACTGGTTTTTTTTTTTTTTTTTTAATTTTTTAATTAATTGTCAGATCCTAGAAGAGATAATGACCTGTTGCTATATGAAGTTGAACTCAACCTCAGTAGAGATGTTATGAGGATTACACTTATTCCCCACCATTAAAATTTATGAGTAGGTGGTCAGATGGAATCTGATAAGACCCCCAATACTATGGCCCTGGAATGCATTCTGCGCCCGGAATAAAGCTCACTCCCAGGGGTTGGCTCTCAGTGCAATAGTTAACAAGATGTACACACAGACCACTCAACCCAGGATGACACACACCCACATACTCTATGGTAATACATCCCTTAGAGCAATAGACCATGGGGCACCAGAGGACCAACATTCAAATTGAGGAAATGCAGGACAAACAGGATTGCAAAAATATAAGGGGCACAAGGGGAGGGTTACTGGGTACGGAGGGGAGGAGACTGGGTTAGGGTAAATGGGGAGTAAAACTAAAGGTACATGTAATGTTGAATCTAAAGTAAGCTCTTAAAAAAAGATTAAATATATATATATGTTTGTTGTTGTTGTTATGTTCCGTCGAGTTGGCCCCAACTCATAGCGATATATATAAAATAAAATTTATGAGTAGGATTTATAGATGTAAGGTATAGGAAAAAATATTTTTATTCAAAATAATGAAAAACATTCTAGGAGTAGTTAAAGTCTATAATTGATTATCTTGGGCAAAAAAATGGGTTTCATTTTCCTGGAGGTGTTCATATATGGGGATGGGTGGTGGTGGGGAACCACTTGGCAGGAAAAGTGTAAAGACAAATTTACTGCTTCAGTACATTGTTAGACATTTAAGATCTGCCTAAGACTTTATGATTCTGTGAGAACAGATACTTACCACAATCATATTTTCTGTCTAAAATTCTGGAATGAGTTTTTTTTTTTCCTTTTGTCATCATGAGATTCCTCTGGGTAAACTTCTCAGTCATTTCTGGAGGGTAGAGAAACATGTTGAGATAAGAAATGAGGAAAGGAGAACTTCCTCCATAATAGTTCAGGGGGAAAAAAAGAGAAGAATATCATTACAGTTCATATGGAGAAGCCCTGGTGGCTTAGGGGGCTGCTAACCAAAAGGTCAGTGGTTTGAACCACCAGCTACTCTGCAGGAGAAAGACATGGCAGTTTTCTTCAATAAAGATTTACAGCCTTGGAAATCCTGTAGGGCAGCCTTACTCTGTCCTACAGGGTTGTTGAGTTGGAATGGACTTGATGGCAATGTTTTGTTGTTGTTGTCCTTTATATGAGAAATAGTTGCTGATACAAATCACATATTACATTTTGAGTAAATACGCTTCTTCACCTACAAGAATTCCTTTGGGAGCTCTTCTTAAGTAAAGATGATATTGGGATTCCCCACCACTTACAGTCTTCTGTAGGCTTGAGGAATCCTTACTGTGCCAGTGATGGATGGGAAAGCAGTTTGATTTGAAGGGGGCAACACTGTACAATGTTAACACAAAGACCATTTTTTCAAAGAGACTCTCCTTCTACTATTGATGTTGTTATGTGCTGTCGAGTCGGACCCGACTCAACAACCCCTCCTTGGGTTTCTAAGGCAGTATCACTACAGAAGTAGATTGCCCAACCTTCCTTCCAAGGAGTCACTGGTAGGTTTGAACAGCCAAGCTTCTGGTTAGCAGTCAAGAAAAAAATAAAATAAGTGGTCAGAAGACATAAAAACAGCTAACAGGAAAAAGGCAGAGTGAGAAGGTACATCTTTGGCTGCCTGGGAGAGATGTTATTGATGTTGTTGTTGTTATGTGCCATCAAGTTGGCCCCAACTCACAGCGACCCCTCCTTGGGTTTCCGAGGCGGTATCACTACGGAAGTAGATTGCCCCATCTTCCTTCCAAGGAGTAGCTAAGACCCTTTAATTTTCACACCACAAATCACAAGTGTTTCCTGTTTTCTATTGTCTTGGTTTGTTCATTTTTTTTTCATCTTAAACCATCCTCTGTAACACAGCACACCCTCTGTATACTGTAATGTCAGATGATAAGGACATCATTTATAGCTAATTTATAATAAATCCAGAATTATTCTGATTTCTCCCTCCTGATTTTGGTGTAAAACCATTCCCAGTCATCAGGCCACCTGCTTGCATTTTTGTCAGTGACTTCCCTCTTTGGTGTTGCTAACCTTGGGGCCCACCAAGAGTAGTAATAACCATGGATGGTCTTAGGCAGATGTCCAGACACGTATAACAGAAAGCCCAGTGGTCCAGAGACTAAGGGCTCGTCCAACAGCTCAACGTCATCAATGCCATTGGCTCTCTAATTCTTTCATCTTTCATCATTGGCATGTTTAAAATCTCTTGGCCACAACATGTCAGCCACAGCTCTAGGTACCTCATCAGTGTTCAAAACAGCAAAACAAGTGTGGAAGCAATGAATGCCATTCCAGAAATCCTCTTGCCAACTTTGTCTTAAGTTTCAGTAGTCAGAGATGGGTCACATGGCCTCTCCAGCTGCAAGGGGACTGGAAAAGTGAGTGACTTGTGGGAATGGCATCAAAAGGGATTTGGAATGACTCATGCTTTGGCCAACGTCTCTGCCACCTTATGCCTCAGTATTAGACAGGGTTTTACCAGCGATCAACAAATTTTTGAGCCCTACTATTATATCCCAAAATAAATGTCAACAGCAAGAATCCAAACAGCTTTTTATTTCTCAGAGAAGGACCTAGAAACTGTTACACCACAATATACGGTGGATAAGGAAAAACATTATACTGTATTACCTGTTTGGTATGGTTATCCTCTTCCAGTTTACCTATAGCAAGTATTAGTAAAAAGTTTTAAAAGAAAAAGAACCTGAGTAATTGTCTCTGAAAAAATAAAAATGGTAGGGTTCAAAAAAATCTATGTGTCGGGGTTAGGGGTAACACTAAGGGATAGCATAGCTAGTGACAAGTTTAAATGTAAAAGGGAAGTTTCTAACACATGTTGATCCCATATGTCTCAGAGTAGAACTGTACTCCTACAAGGGTTTTCAATGGCTGATTTTCCAGAAGGAGATCACCAGGCCTTTCTTCTGAAGTGCCTCTGACACTGGGTGGACTAGAACCACCAATCTTTTGGCTAGCAGCCAATGGTCAACTGTTTGTACCACCCAGGCACTCCTTTAGGGCCCTAACCACTTGCTTTTATGCAACTGGCTCTGCAATGATTGCCTCCTGGTGAACCCGTGAGATTCCACTGTCTTAAGCTCTCCACACTATTTCCAGACTCTGGTAAGTGTGACAACCACGGGATCTGACATCCAAATTGCCAGCAGCTGTACAAGTTAGAAGTGCAAGTGAGATGAACTATAACCAGTAGGGGACAAGAAATGGAAAGGAATTGGCAGACAAATTTCCTCACCACTTCTTCCCTCCATAGACTGTTTGTTTATAGTTACAGTATTTCTGTACAGTCAAGCCCAAACAGTCAAGTGACCAGCTGAGTTTCTTCACTACAGCAATGGCAAGTTCAGTAATTCACCACCTAGTATTTGCTTCTCACCTTCCTTGTCTCACTTACCTTTTCTCTCATTTTCTCTGTCCCAGGATTATACCTCCCAGCAAAGCACTGTTAGCCCTTAACTTTTGCTTCAGGCTTTGTTTTATAGGCTATCTTGGCTAAAACAATGAGAATTGTAGCTTGGAGGGAGCTAGCCCTCTGCAAAGAAGAGCTTAACAGGGGAAAAGTAAGGAATAGATTTGAGCAGAAACTACTTGCATGTCCTATCTCATTTGGCTACTATCCTTATATCCTTTTTTAAATCTTAACTAACAGCTACATGCTTCCACCTCACAAGAGGCAATTATCTGCTTTACCAAGAAAGAAGCTCTCACCTACCCAGCAAAAGGAGACACAGAATCAAGTCCCATCAGTCACTGTATCTACCACAAGCACAGAGCCTACAAATAACATGCAGTCCTCCACATCAGGCCTGGATATGGCTACTCATAGTCCAGTAATCTGTGAACTGCTGAATCAACTCAACAGCAATGGTTTGGGGCAGCTTACTGGGATACGTACTTATCTTGAAGCACCTACAGATGAAGATCAAAGACTATAGCCTTCAGAATGGATTATACTAAAAAATGAAAAAAAAATTCCTTACAGCTGGACCAATAAGCAATATTATGATAAAGTGAGAAAATGTTGAAGTTGTCAAGGATTTCATTTTACTTGGATGTATAATCAACACCTACGGAAGCAGCAGTCAAGAAATCAAATGATGTATTGCTTTGGGCAAATCTGCTGCGAAAGACCTCTTTAAAGTGTTAAAGAGCAAAAGCATCACTTTGAGAAATAAGGTGTGCCTGCCCCAAGCCATGGTATGTATCTTCAATCATTTGATATGCATGTGAAAGCTGGACAATGAATAAGGAAGACTGAAGAAGGACTGATGCCTCTGAATTATAGTACTGGCAAAGAATATTAAACATACCATGGACTGCCAGAAGAATGAACAAACCTGTCTTGGAAGAAGTACAGCCAGAATGCTCCTTAGAAGCAAAGACAGTGATACTTTTTCTCATGTGCTTTGGATATTGTTATCAGCAGTGATAAGTCCGTGAAGAAGGATATCATGCTTGGCAAAATAGAGGGTCAGAAAAACAAGAAGACGACCTTCAACAAGATGGATTGAACAGTAGTTACAACAATGAGTTCAAACATAACAATGATTATGAGGATGGCTCAGGACCAAGCAGTGTTTTGTTCTGTTGTGCATAGGGTTTCTATGAGTTGGAACTAACTAGACAGCACCCAACAACACTAACAACAAACTTATCTACCTGCCTACTGCTGTCAAATACATTTTGACTCATAGTAACGTTACAGGACAGAGCAGAATTGCCCCATGTGGTTTCCAAGACTGTACATCTTTATGGAGGCAGCCTGCCACATTTTTCTCATGCTGAGCTTTTGTTGGGTTCACACCACCAATTCTGCAGTTTGAAGCTGAGCAACTAACACTGTGCCATCAAGGTTCCTATATACTTATCTAGATAGGGATTATGTACCTGAGAGCCAGATCCTCATTCCAAATCCTTCGGGGTGGCTACACTCCTGCCTTTCATTATAGAATACAATTTTAGCCAAGGATTTATTGGAAAATAGAGCTGGAGGCAAATAAAGTGCTACCACTTAAGGTGGGAGAAGTGTAATCCAAAGGAAACAAGAGAGAGAGGCAAAAAGAAGAAAAATGAGTCAGGAAAGGAGGAAAAGGAGGACATAAAAACATTGTTCTATATCCTACTTGGGAGCTATGGTAGTGTAGTGCCTAAGGCATTTGACTGCTAACCAGAAGGCTGGTGATTCAAACTCACCAGCCACTCCTCAGAAGGAAAATTGGGCAATCTACTTCCATAGAGATACCGCCTCAGAAACCCAAGAAGGGGGGTCACTATTAGTCAAATAGACTCAACGGAAGTGAGTTTGTTTGTTTGTTTTATGTCCTACTTTGGTGAATAGTATCTGGAGCCATAAAAGCTTGTGAGTGACCACCCAGGGACTTCCATATGACGTTGTTGTTATGTGCCATCGAGTCGGACCCAACTCATAGCGACCCCTACTTGGGTTTCCGAGGCAGTATCACTACGGAAGTAGATTGTCCAACCTTCTTTCCGAGGAGTGGCTGGTGAGTTTGAACCGCCAGCCTTCTGGTTAGCAGTCAAGTGCCTTAGGCACTATGCTACCAGAGCTCCCCCCATATGACATTAGGGAATTACAAACTGAAACAGCAATAAGATGCCACTAACACATGTTAGAATTTTATAAATTAAACTTTTTATTTTGAAATAATTTTAGATTCGCATACAGTTGAAAGAAATAATACAGAGATGCTGTAGATCCTATACACAGTTACCCACAATGGTTATAGCTTATAAAACTATAGTACAATATCACAATCATGGTAATGACATTAATGCAATCAAGATACATAGCATTTCAATCACAGGCATCCCTCTCATTGCCCTTTTATTGTCACACATGCCTAATTCTCTTCTCCATTCCAGACCCCTGGAAATTAATAATCTATTCTTAATTGTTATATCACTTCAACACTATTATATAGATCAAATCTTACAGTATGTTACCTTTTTATGTTAATTTTTTTCATTCAACACAAATCCTTAGAAATTCATCCAAGTTGTTACATCTATCAGTAGTTTCTTTCTTTTCATTGATGAGTAGCATTCCATGATATGGCTGTACCACAGTTTGTTTAAGTATTCATCTACTGAAGGACATTTTGGTTGTTTTCAGTTTTTTGTTATTTCAAATAAAGCTGCTATGAACAGTTATATAAGGTTTTTGTGTGAGCATAAGCTTTAATATCTCTGGGATAAATGCCCAACAGTCCCTGGATGATGCAAAATGTTAACACACTCAGCTACAAACTAAAAGGTTAGAGGTTCTGGTCTACCCATGATAGCCTTAGGCAACTAGTGATCTACTTTATATCACTATAAATTAGTCTTGCTTATTCTAGAATTTCATCCAAACAAAAACACACATTGTGTATTTGTACCTGGCTTCTTCTGTCCAGCTTCCATTTTGAATTCATTCACATTTTCATTTTTGTAATTCACTTCATGCTTTGTTCCAGCTGTGTACTATTCCATTGTATGGATATGCCACACATTGTTTGTTCATTAACCTATGGGTATTTGACTCTTTCAGATCATCTCTATTTCTTTCCACAATGGAGTAAGCCCTGCAGTCAAATACATTTATTTGTAAATAATCTAACCACAAGTCTTCACAGGAAGCAAACAAAAAAATGACAAAATTCCTTTTTACATTGTCTTTCATCAATACTGAACCAGGGTAAATGCAATCAATTCTCTTCTCAGATATAGTTGTAGGTGTTAGAGCATTCAATGTTTGTTATTCTAGTTGAGGTTAAAAATGCACAATTTCCTCTCCCAAAAAGGCAAGCTTGTTATTTTAAAGTTACTGTAGAATAGAAAACATACATGGTCAACCACTTAATTCTGAAGTTTGCAATAACATAAGCTACATATATATTTTTTCACTTTGTTGCCTAAAGATCTGGATTGTAGAAATATTAGCTATACTTTATGACTAAAAGATTTCCTTTTGCTGTCAGTCCATTAAATAGATTAATAGCCTCTTGATCTCACCCATAATTTCCCATTTTATTCTAAACCAAGAATTTTTGGTTAGAAGCCAAAATTACCTTGCAGTATTGCTATGGGATTATATTATGCCACAACTGTCTTTTTATGTTAAATTTTTTACCAAAGATAAAGATTAACAAGAGAAAAATTGATACTTCTGTGATACTGATAACCAGATCATATGTGCATATAAACCTCAAGAGAAAAAATAAAATTGGAATATAGACAGAGATAAGGCTTATGGTTGTTGTTTTTATTTTGTATTTTTCCCACCCACCACCTCATAGGGCACAGATATAATAGCTATTAGTTACAATATGACAGACCCATTGAAAACGTGTAGTGCAGGACTTCCATTTCAGCAAAACGGTAGATTAGGTGCTAGAATTACTTCCTACTGAGAACAAATAAAAATGATGAATGAAATGCTTTTTAAATTTTTCTTTAATAAGAAGATTCATGAAAACAGATAAAAAGTACATTCATTCTCAGGTTGAGGGTTCAGTAAAAGTGAGAACCCAGAAGATAAAACGAAGCATTTAAGATAGCTTTTTCCCAGGGTGGGGATTTACTGAAGCTGGTAAATTTAAGCACTGCTTTCTCAGTGACTCAGGGATACAGGACAAAGGCCATGTTCCATCCAAGATGAGACTTTTAAATATAAGACTAACTACTAGCTACATAAGGCTGAGACTACAAAGGGTTATACGTACATCAGTGTCAGATTACCCAATAAAGAAGATAAGCAGGGGCCTATTTGTGTTTACTTACTAACCTAGAGTGAACAATTTCACATTTTTTCATCACATCAAAGATTCTGCTTCTAGATATGGTGGCATCTGTCTCTCTCCTAACCCCACAGCACCTTCCTACAGAATCAAAGCTGCTCTTCAAGTTTGCAATCCTGGACAGGTATGGAATATCCACTAAGCAAGGTAAACATAGGTTTAATGTGGTGAAAAACATGTGAAACTGTTCACTACAGATTAGTAAACACAAGTAAGTCCATGCTTACCTTGCTTATTGAGTAATCTACCCCTGCCTGTAGCATAAACCACCATGATGCTATGGTTAGCAGCCATCAGTCAACTCCTGATTCTTGGCTATGATCTTACACAAGCAGTTTGTGAGGCTTTTCTTCCACAAAGCTGCTGCGTGGGTTGAACTATCAACCTTTAAGGTAGTAGCCAATTGCAAACAACTTGGACCACCCAGGCTCCTTATCAACCACCACAGAACTGTTAAAAAAAAAAAAAAAAAACTTAAATCTCCCTGTATTGAACCTTGAATTTAAGCAGAAAAAAAGAATTCCACCTAAGAACACAAAATCACAAGCCATCTCTCATGTAATTTTCATTTGTTGTATTATTTTCATTTGCTGTAATGTTCAAATCTGCTGCTATAGGTAAAAGAGAAACAAATATGGAGGTTAAATGAAATCAAGTAGCTTGTGCAACATCGACAGAACTCATAAGATGTATGAAGTATAGATAAAGAAGTTAGTGGCCTATGAAACTTATTAGTCATAGATATAGTAAGTAGAGCATATTTGTACTGAATATAGACAAAAAGGGAAGGAAAAACCAAGTGTGCAGTAAATATCATACAATCAATATACATGAGGTACATAGGTACTCAACATTCTTAAGGTCATAAACTAACCACCCATTGTTGTTGGTGTTATGTACCATTGAGTCGGACCTGACTCATAGCGACCCTCCTTGGGTTTCCGAAGCAGCATCACTACGGAAGTGGATTGCCCAACCTTCCTTTCAAGGAATAGCTGGTGGGTTTGATTCGCCAGCCTTCTGATTAGCAGTCAAATGCCTTAGGCACTACACTACCAGAGCTCCTAGCCACACATCAGTGACATGCATTCTGACCTGCTGCCCAAGAAACACAAACAAAATCCACAGCTGCTCATCAGGTTAATCGTATGTCTAGGCTTTCATTCTGCATTTCCCCAAGAGAGAAAATGTGTGTGCTGACCCCAAGGGCCTTCCGTCTGTTGAGCTCCTTTACTCAAATCTCAAGTCTGGTCCTAGAAACTACACCATAATCAGAAAGGGTTACACAGCAGAGAGAGGCAGGTCATATGAAAATTGCATAACTGAGGATTCAGTAGTGTGGCCCTTTCACCTGCTTGCACCTTCCTATGTGTGATAATCTATTCTGTCTCCTTCCCCTTGCATCTTGCTGTATGTTTTAAATTGATTTAATACATTCTGTCATTTGAGATTTTTAATTTGGCCTGTGAGATTCTGTTCCATGATCTTTGGGATACCTCACCTAGTAGTGTACTTGGACGTGATCATTACTTCAAGGTAATATACTACATAACAACTTTTGTAGCTTTTTCCCTATAACTACACTATTTGTTATTGTTGTTGTTAGGTGCCATCGAGTCATCTCCTACTCATAGTGACCTATTCATCTCTTATTCATGCACAACAGAATGAAACACTGCCCGGTACTGTGCCAGCCTCACAATCCTTGCTGTACCTGAGCCCATCATTGCACCAACTGTGTCAATCCATCTCACTGAGGGCCTTCCCCTTCTTTGTTGACCCTCCACTTTACCAAGTTTGATATCCTTCTCCAGGGAATAGTCCCTTCTGACAACATGACCAAAGTAGGTGAGATGAAGTCTAGCCATTCTCACCTCCAAGGAGCATTCTGGCTGCACTTCCTCCAGGACAGACTTTTTAGTCCTTTTAGCAATCCATTGTACTCTTAGCATTCTTCTCCAATACCACAACTCAAAAGCATCAACTCTTCTTCGATCTTCCTTTTTCATGTCCAGCTCTCACACGCCTAAGAGGCAATTGAAAATACTATGGCTTGGGTTAGACACACCTTAGTCTTCAAGGAGATATCTTTGCTCTTTAGCACTTGAAAGAGGTCCTTTGCAGAAGATGTACCCAAAGCGTCGTGTGACATCTTGACTGCTGCTTCCCTTGATGTTGACTGTAGAGCCAAATAATATGAAATCCCTGACAATTTCAATCTTTCCTCCATCCACCATGAAGCTCTTTACTGGACCAGTGAGGATTTTTGTTTTCTTTATATTGAGGTGTAATCCATACTGCAGACTGTAGTCTTTAATCTCCATCAGTAAGTGCTTCAAATCATCCTTACTTTCACCAAGCAAAGTTATGTCATCTGTGTATCGCAGGTTGTTAATGAGTCTTCCTCCAATCCTAATGCCATGTTCTTCTTCATATAATCCAGCTTCTTGGATTATTTGTTCAGCATACAAGTTGAATAAGCATGGTGAAAAGATACAACCTTCTTGATTTTAAACCATGCAGTATCCCCTTGTTCTGTTTGAATGGAAGCCTCCTGATCTATGTACAGGTTCCTCGTGAACATGATCAAGTGTTCTGGAATTCCCATTCTTCTCAATGTTATCCACAATTTGTTATGATACACACAATTGAATGTTCTGGCATTGTCAATAAAACACAAGTAAATGTCTTTCTGGTATTCTTTGCTTTCAGCTAAGATCCATCTGACATCAGCAAAGATATCCCTTGTTCCATGTCTTCTTCTGAATTCAGCTTGCATTTCTGGAAGTTCTCTGTCAATATACTGCTGCAACCATTTTTGAATTATCTTCAGTAAGATTTTACTTGTGTGTGATATTAATGATATTGTTCAATAATTTCCACATTCTGTGGGATCACCTTTCTTTGAAAGGGGTACAAATATGGATTTCTTACAGTCAGTTGGCCAGGTAGCTGTCTTCCAAATCTCTTGGCATAACTGATTGAGTGTCTCCAGTAGGGCATCCATTTGTTGAAACATCTCAATGGGTATTCTGTCAATTCCTGAAGCCTTGTTCTTCACCAATTCCTTCAGTGCAGCTTCGACTTCTTCCTTCAATACGTTGACTCTTGATCATATGCTACCTCCTGAAATGGGTGAACATTAACCAATTCTTTTTTGTACAGTGACTCTGTGTATTCCTTCCATCTTCTTTTGATGCTTCTTGCATCATACAATATTTGTAGAGTTCAAAATTAGCATTAAAAGTGGCCCAAATCCTTATTGCCCCAAGGCATTGAACAAAAACAAATTATTTGGGGAGGAAGCTTTATTTCAGGCCTCATATAATTTCCACAGTTTCAAAGAAAATGAGCAATTCAAAAATAATAATTAAATTACTAAATCTACAAATAAATGCCATTGTGAACAAAAGTCAGAAGAAACAAAAGAAGGAAAACTTAGACCCAAACATGAGAATTATCAGTCACTAAGTACAAAATAAGTATGCTTTATATCTTTTAAGAAAAAAAAAAAAGAGTAGGCTTGAAAATATGAGTAAATAACAAAGAAATTTGAAAAATATAAAAATTCCTAGAAATAAAAAATATAGTAGTTCATCACATATTGTGTGCTTCTATTTCTATGAAATATCCAGAATAGGAAACTCTATACAGACAAAAAGCAGAATCGTAGTTGCCAGGGGCTAGAGGGCTAAGGCAATGGGGAGTGTCTGTTTAATGAATATAGAATTTCATTTTAGAATGATGAAAATATTTTGGAACTAGATGCAAATGGCATTGTGAATGTTGTAAATGTCACTGAACTATACACTTTAAAATAATTGTCATGTATGTTATGTGAATTTTTATCATGCAGGACAAAGAACTTGGTTTGGCTCTTTAGACTATTTTCTGAAAATAACCTAAGCAATCAAGATGTCTTTGTTTTGCAAAACAGTCAGGTAAGTAGGGATTACACAGCTCCCATACCTAGCCAACTAAATTCAGGAAGAGAATGAAATCTAATGCAATCATGCATATTTTTAGTTTTTGTTGCTTGATTGATTGGTTGGCTGGTTGGCTGGTTAGCCAGTCTGTGGTAGAGATTGGCAACATGATTTTAAAAGTTGTATGGAAGCCCAAATGTCCAAGAATAATAAGATATGTCTAAAGAAGAATAATGTGAGATGGGGTATACATTTCTACATATCAGAGTTAATTCTAAAGATGTATTAATTAACATGTTTTTCACATATAATGTGCCCATGTAAATAATAAACACAAGCACACAATGTACATAGGAAATTAACACATGGGAGGGAATCGGGTTGTTTGCAAAATAAAATAACGTGCATGTTGTTTGTGTAAAAGTATGTTAATATAGCCTCTTGGAACTGGGACATAATCATATACTAATGGTTCAAAATAGAAAACTCAGAAGTGTATTCATGTGTACATAGATATTTGATAAATGGGAGAAGTAATATGCAAGGAAAACCTCTCCAAATAACAACAAATTAGCTTTTAATTTGTCAATTACCCTTATATGCAATGAAACCTTAACTTAACCCTAAACACAATACTACTCACTTGACCTATATATCTTTGTTGTTGTTGTTGTTATATATATCTTTAGTACTGTTATAATTCCCTACTAATTTTACACAAGATTCCTCTCTAAGCATTGATAGTCCATCTCATTGTATCACAGTAAAAAGCTTTACAGGAAGAAAAACCTTAGTTCAAAACACGATCCTGTCCTTTCACTGAATGATCTTTTGCAAGGTCTTAAGGGAGCTCTGGTAGCATAGTGCCTAAGGCACTTGACTGCTAACCAGAAGGCTGGCAGTTCAAACCCACCAGCCATTCCTCAGAAGGAAGATGGGGCAATCTACTTCCCTAATGATACTTCCTCGGAAACCCAAGGAGGGGCGCTCTGAGTCCGTTCTGACTTGACAGCACATAACAACAACAACAACATTGTTGTGTCTTACTATTCTCTTCTATAAACTAGGTCTATTAATACCTATCTTGTAGGGTATTTTTGTGTGTATATTTATGTATTTTATAAGGATTATAAATAATACATGTAAAGAATCTGGAATCTAAAAAATGAGACTGATATAAATGCTCCACCACTTGTCTGTCAGTTTGTCATACTGTGGTAGCTGGTGTGTTGCTATGATGCTAAAACCTAAACAACCAGTATTTCAAAAACCAGTAGGTCATCCATGGGACAGGTTTCAACAGAGCTTCCAGATTAAGGAGGAGGACTTGGTCAAGTCCACTTCTGAAAAAAAAAAAAAAAAAAAAATTGTCCGCCGAACACCTTATGAATAGTAGGGAAACACTGTCTGATAAAATGCCAGAAGATGAGCCTCTCAGGTTGAAAGGCACTCAGACTACTACTGGGGAAGAGTTGATCTTAATGACATGGGAAGAGTTGACCTTAATGATATGGAAGGAGCAAAGCTTTGGGAACTTTGATTTGCTGATGTGGCACAATTCAAAATAAGAAAAAACAGCTGCAAACCTCCCTTACTAATTGGAATGTGGACTGTACAAAGTATGAATCTAGGAAAATTGGAAGTTGTTAAAAATGAAACAGAACACATAAAGATCAATCTCCGAGGCATGAATGACCTGAAATGGACTAGTATTGGCCATTTTTAATCAGAAAATCCTATGGTCTACTATGCCGGGAATGACAAATTCAAGAGGAATGGAGTCATATCTATCATCGAAAAGAACATTTCAAGATCTATCTTGAAGCACAGTACTGTCAGTGATAGGATACTATTCATATGCTTACAAGGAAGTTCAGTTAATGACTATTATTCAAATTTATGCACCAACTACTAAAGTGTAAGATGAAGAAATTTAAGATTTTTACCAACTTCTGCAGTCTGAAATTGGCCAAACATGCAGTCAAGATACATGGATAATTACTGGTGATTGGAATGCAAAAGTTGGAAACAAAGAGGAAGCATTGGTAGTTTGAAACTATAGCCTTGGTGATAGAAATGATGCTAGAGATCATATGATAGAATTTCCAAGAGTTCTTAAGGCACTTGACTACTAACCAGAAGGCTGGTGGTTCAAACCCACCAGCCATTCCTCGGAAGGAAGATGGGGCAATCTACTTCCGTAGTGATACTGCCTCGGAAACCCAAGGAGGGGTCACTATGAGTAGGATCTGACTCAATGGCAATGAGTTTGATTTTGGTTTTAATGAGTTATTTGGGAGCTCTGGTAGTGTAGCACCTAAGGCATTTGACCGCAAACCAGAAGCCTGGCAGTTCAAACTCACCAGCCACTCCTTGGAAGGAAGATTAGGCAATCTACTTCCATTGAGATACCGCCTTGGAAACCCAAGGAGGGGTTGCTATGAGTTGGGATTGGCTCAACCAAAGTGAGTTTTTTGTTGTTGTTTTTGTTGTTTTTAATGAGTTATTCATTTATTTTTCAACAACGTAAATGGCAACTCTACACATGCTGAGCAAATAATCCAAGAAGCTGGACTATATGAAGAAAAGCATGGCATCAGGATTGGAGGAAGAATCATTAACAACCTGAGATACGCAGACGATACAACTTTGCTTGCTGAAAGTGAGGATGACTTGAGGCACTTACTGATGAAGGTTGAAGAATACAGTTTGCAATATGGATTACGTCTCA
>NW_006922474.1:211372-214440 GCF_000298275.1 Orycteropus afer afer
CATGTTGTAAGAAGAGACCACTCCTTGGAGAAGGATGTCATGCTTGGTAGGGTGGAGGGTCGACGAAAGAGGGGGAGGCCTTCAATGAGATGGATTGACACAGTGGCTGTGATGATGGGCTCAAGTATAGCAGGGATCATGGAGCTGGCGCGGGATCAGGCAGTGTTTCATTCTGCTGTGCATGGGGTCGCTATGAGTCAGAAACGACTCGACGGCACCTAATAACAACAACATACACACACATGGACCTCGGAAGATGGAATACATAGAAATCAAATCTTCTACATTTATGGAAAAGGACAATGAAGAAGCTCAAAATCATTACTCAGAACAAGGCTAACCATAGAACAAACCATCTTGCTACTATGCAAGTTCAAGTTGAAGTTGTAGAAAACTAAAACAAGTCCATGAGAGTCAAAATAGGACCTTGAGTATGTTCCATCTGAATTTAGGGACCATTTCAAGAAAAGATTTGATGCATTAAATCCAGTGACCAAAAGAACAGTGAAGTTGTGGAATAACATCCAGGATTCACACATGAATAAAGGAAAAGATCATTAAAAAGACAGGAAAGGAAAAGAAGACCAAAACAAATGTCAGAAGGGACTCTGAAATTTGCTTGTGACTGGAAAGTATCTAAAACAAATGAAAGAAATGATGGAGGAAAAGAGCTGAACGAAGATTTTAAAGGGCAGTTTATGAGGACAAAGTAAAATATTATAATAAAATGTGCAAAAACCTAGAGTTGGGAAATCAAACGGGAAGAACACACTTGGCGTTTTTCAAGCTGAAAGAACTGAAGAAAAAATTCAAGCCTCAAGTTGCAATATTGAAGGAGTCTATAGGCAAAATGTTGAACAATGCAGGAAGCATCAACAGTCACTGTATCAAAAAGAATTGTCAATGTTCAACCATTTCAGAAGGTAGCATATGATCAGTAACCGATAGTACTGAAGAAAGCAGCCAAACTGCACTGAAGGCACTGGTGAAAAACAAGGCTCCAGGATTGATGGAATGCCCACTGAGATGTTTCAACAAACAGATGCAGCATTGGAAGCACTCACTTCTTCATGTCAAGAAATTTGGAAGACAGCTATCTGGCCAACTGACTGGAAGAGATCCATATTTGTGCCCATTCCAAAGAAGGGGGATCCAAAAGAATGCAGAAGTTATTGAACAATATTATTAATATTACACGTAGGCAAAGTTTTGCTGAAAATAATTCAAAAACAGTTAAAGCAGTACATCAACAGGGAATTGCCAGAAATTTAAACTGGACTCAGGAGAAGACATGGAATGAGGGATATCATTGCTGATGTCAGATGGATCTTAGATGAAGGCAGAGAATACCAGAAAGATAGTTATCTGTGTATATATAGGCCTTTGACTGTGTAGATCATAACAAACATAGATAGGTTGACCTGATGAAAGATTGGAAGATGGGAGTTTTGGCTCCCAATCATCTTGCTCACCAACACTGTAGATAAAGCCTGACCTGGGTTCTAGCCTAAGGTAACCTCTATGACTATAAAGGAAATTTACCAGCACAAGTAGAGTCAGTAAGAGGTGGAACATATTCTGATCTTGGACTTGTGGGGAACAGATTTGGCTAGTTGTTGATTTTTATATAGAAGATTTTTTTTATTTCATGTTTTTCTTCTTTAATAATGTACTGGACTTCAGGAGTTCCTGCAAGATGGGGGATTGGCAAAAGACTGCACAGACCCTCTTCAACAAAGAAAAGGGAAACCAATTAACACAGACACAGATGATAATCCTGGACCCCTGAGCCTTGAAAGGAAGGATATAGAAGTGGACTAAACCCCAACCAGCAGAAGAATTTGTGTGAAAATACCAAAAAAGGAGACATACGTAGCTACGGTCTGGCAGCAATCCTGAGCAATCCTGACAACACAGACAGCTTGGAGATTCCCCAGTGCTGGCAGGACTTAAGAATTAACCTAAAAATCAACCCTGCTAGCCAGGGACTGCACGGAGGACTGTGCCAGTGGCTGGGGAATAAGCGGAGAAGGTGAAGAGAAAGGTGGGCTGAGCTGTGGACTTTTGCTGGTCCGGAGGATGCCGCCACTTTGAAGGTCTAAAAAGCAGCTTGACTATTTTGGATATTTAAAGAGACAGCACCTTTGCAGATTCCTGGGCCTTAAGAACACGTTCTGCTTTCCAGAAACCCCAAGGACACTCAGGACCTGCAAGACTGAAAAGGTATAACATTTCTCTTGTTACTCTTATACCCCACACCCACTTGGTGAATGGAGGTGCGGCCATCCCCCACTCCCACCTACCTTCTGGGCCGACAGGAACTCCATCACAGTCTGTGTGCTCAGATGGAGCCTGGGTGCCCTGCCCTGTCCTCCACCAATTGGTTTTTTTCCTCTCTCTTTTTTTATTTTTATTTTTCTCTTTTTTGCTTTCTTTTTTCTGGTGATTAGTTTCCTTGTATGTGTCTGTTTTAAAACAACAACTATAATTAATATTTTTGTCCTTTTTACTATTATTCTTAATCTTCCCCTCCCAGGTCCTAGTTTTCAGTATTTCTTCTTTTCCCTGTTCCTGGTTGAATTTTTTTTTTTTTTTTAATTTTTTCCCCCATTTTTTCTCATGGTTAACCCCAGTCCTTGTTTTTCTTTTTGCATTTTCCTTTTTTTTTTCCTTCATTATTCTCCTTCTCTACTTTTTTTCTCTTAATGCCCTATCCCCAGATATTGCAGGTTTTCTTGTTTTTTCTTCTTCTTTACCCCTTTTTTCTTTTTTGGTTACTGTTCCTGTGTGATTGATTACATGGCATGATTTTTGTCCATGGGCTTTTAGTTTTTTGATGGTTATTCTATTGAAATTTGTGTCTAACTGAGTGGGAGACAGTCCCCATAAGACACAACTACACCCACACCTCCTGCAACTTCACTTACTGAGTGAAGCCACTACCTCCTTCTCCACCAACAGGCCAATGATAAAAAACCACCAAGAAGAGCTGGAATCACCCTTGACTGCTCTTCACAAACAGTTAACAGAGATCTAAATACAACAACACCATGATGCCTCGGAGACAA
>NW_006922474.1:217072-219522 GCF_000298275.1 Orycteropus afer afer
GGCCCCTAGCTGCCCTTCAGGTCTGGAATTGAACCCACACCTGTGGTTTCCAGCCAAACAGAAGACAGACATATGAGTTGAACATTTACCTGAGGTAGATACACTCGTTGGAGAGAACAATCATTGAGAAAGACGGGCTGCCTAGGCACAGGAAGACAGCTGAGGGGACAGGAGCCCATGGAGGGATAGACACTGGAAAGAGTTATCTATGGGCAGGAAGTGGGAGGGGAGCTGTTGCATTGTAGGAAACTGTGGTCAAGGCCATGAGACAAAGTATATGTAAACTGCTGTATGGAAAGTGAATTTGTTCTGTAAATTTTCACCCAAATCACAATTAAAATAAAAAAAAGTTAAAAAAAATAATAATTATGTACTAGAATTCAAAATAGAAGAACTATAAACCCATCATCGTCAAGTTGGATCTAATTTATAAAAACCCCTCCTTGGGTTTCCAAGGCAGTATCACTACAGAAGTAGATTGCCCAACCTTCTTCCAAAGAAGGCTGGTGGGTTTGAACCAAAAGCCTTCTGGTTAGCAGTCAAATGCCTTAGGCACTACGTCACCAAAAGAAGAACTATAGTGAAGCAAAAACTATAATCCTTACACTCAAGGATAGCTGGAAAATTATTTATTAAGTACCTACTTCACCCATGTCAAACATTTTTTTTAGAAATACAAAATTTAAAATGAATTTTGGAGATGCTGAGGATACTCAACTGTTGTTGATAGGAGGGATCACTGTGGCATAGTCAGTATGATTCAATCACTTCACATCACCTTACTTTATGATTTTGTTTAATTTTGTATACCTCATGACACATACTTTAGAGCACGTATTTTGCAACATATTGGTATAATTATTAATAGTCTACATGATACTTCTCTTCCTCTTCAACTACGCTACTTAACAACACTTTCTTAATCATTCTTATTCTTACCAATAATAAGAAACTACTTGAAAATGAAATGAGAGAAGATTCTTCTTAAGATACATATTTCCAACTTTCACACCAATTTTAGGGTTTGAATGTATTCCAGGGACTTACAATCCACACGATGCACCACTGTTGACGCATTTCCATTTATTTTCCGTTATTTTATATGATAATCCAATCCAGTAAGTATTTTTATAAGACTGGGATTGAATGAAAACCTATGAAGGAAATAAAACACATAATTTGACTGAAATCACGTAAGTTAGATGAATGAAGACAGAAGGATGGATTGGACTAGGGGCCACCTATTTCTATGGTTAGTATTCTGCTCCTCTCAACATCACCCTTCATCACTCTTCCTAGAAAAACGTCTCTCCTCTCAATCTTTGTATTTTCATTATACAAAGTAATTTTCCCCCAATAGATTTCTTGTGTTAAAAATGGCTGTCAGTCTCATAGATTATGTAAAACATGGAAAAATGTAAAAATGCCAGCAATAGAAGATTTATTAAATAATTTATGATATTTATCCAGCCATTAAGAATCATATTCCAGAAGAATATTTAAGGATATAGAAAAGTGATCATCACATATCTTAAGTGAAAGAAGGAATAGCCAAAACAAATTTATTAAAATAAAAAGTATGTGTGTGCACGCATGTGTGTGCATACATGCAAGCACACAATAGGGCCTTCAGCTTCATAAAAGAAATATTTTCTGTACTTCAGGAGTTTGAAGGAGTGAAGGGAAAGGAGGAAGTATTTGGAAGTATTCAGAATGTATCTGGTTAAACCGCTGAATGTATTTTAAGATATAGGTTTTAATTTGTTTTACTGCATCAAACACATAAAATTATTTCATAAATTGGTAACAAATTCTTTGATGTTATGATTTAAAACATGGAGTTTTGCATATAAGCTTTTATTGTATCTAAATTATAGATAGATATCTCAGGCTGATCTTTGTGAACAGTTCTCTGTAAACACACATATTCTGTATGGATATTTTTTAGTAATAATAAATTAAAAAGACAATTTCAATATTATTATTATTACTATGTTTTCTCTTTTTAAAATTCTTTTTGAAAAACATATTGATATAATATAGAAGAATATTGATCAAGTAAATGTAACTTACAGATGCATGAAAATCACCATGAGGCTAATTTGTACAACTATTATCCCTTTTATGTTCTTCATTACTACTTTTTGTATCTAGGGACACTAAAGCCCAGAAAGGCTAAATAATTTACCCAATGTTACTAGCTAGTAAGTGGTAGAGCTGGATATGTTTTCAGGCAGTCTAGCTCCTGAGTTCCTACAAGAAGATCCTGTCTCAAGATTCTTTTTTTTGTTGTTGTTGTTATGTGCTGTCGAGTTGGACCTGACTCATAGCGACCCCTCCTTGGGTTTCCGAGGCATTATCACTACAGAAGTAGATTGCCCAACCTTCCTTCTGAGGAGTGGCGGGTGGGTTTGAACCTCCAGCCTTCTGGTTAGCAGTCAAGTGCCTTA
>NW_006922474.1:219837-229530 GCF_000298275.1 Orycteropus afer afer
AACCTTCCTTCCGAGGAGTGGCTGGTGGGTTTGAACCGCCAGCCTTCTGGTTAGCAGTCAAGTGCCTTAGGCACTATGCTATCAGAGCTCCTAAATTCACGTTAGAAGGTTAAATAACTGCTGGTTCCAGAATGCAAATTATCAGAGCATTAAACACTTCATGGAGAGAAAAGCATACAGCTCTGTGAAAGGTTTCCTGCAGACTCCCTAGAAAGGGAGTTAGGTGATTGCTAAGACCTAAACTACTTCTTAAAAGAGGTTTCCATTTTGGGATTGGGAATATATCTCTTATAAGAGATATATATTGAATGGTGACTGAGTAAGTAACAAAATCATATTCCTATTAGCAGGCAGGGATGCCTGGGAGAGTTAACTATACAATTTTTGCTCCAACAACAAACACAATATAAAGAACAACTGGAAGTCTATCTGGACTCTCCTCTGTTTTCCATATGTTGAGTCTAAGGATGAGAGACAAAGTCCAAGAGATTAAAAGTGAATATAATAGTGTCTATGATACCTTTACATCTCCATCATCTATCTTCAAAAGGGATGATTTGAATTTTGGCAAAACTGCTCACACTCCTTCCAGGTTTTATTTTCAGTGGTAAAATAATAACAGTTTACTCCACAACAGGACCATTTTTCTTCATAGCATTTGCCTAGAACATATTAAGTGTATCATTAAATTTCTTGTAATCTGGTATTCTGTTAATCTGAATAATACATTTATCAATCCTTCACAACAAAATAAAATCTTACGATCTATGGATAATATGAGGCTCATTAAGATTCTGGAATGCCGTCTAACTAAAAGAAATATTATTTTTTGGAACTGATTTCTTTTCTTCATATATCATATGATATACAAAATTTTTAAAATATTATTGATCTTTTAATAATAAAACCAAACTCATTCCCATCGAGTTGATTGCAATTCATAGCAACCCCTATTGGGTTTCCAAGGCTATAAATCTTTATAGAAGTAGATTGCCTCATCTTTCTCCCCCAGAGCAGCTGGTGGGTTTGAACCATGGATCTTCTGGTTTGAAATGCCAAATTCCTTACTCACTGCACCATGAGAGCTCTTTCTCTTAATAATAGAGGTAGTAATTTTTTACTAACCACCATGCTTAAATGAAATTAAGTATTCAATCTCTAAATATCTAAACCCTAAACAAATACTTAAGAAGCTCTGGTGGTGCACTGCCTAAGGTATTTGACTGCTAACCAGAAGATTGGCAGTTCAAACCCACCAGCCACTCCACGGAAGGAAGAGTGGGCAATCTACTTCCATAAAGATTTACCACCTCGAAAACCCAATGGGGGTCGGTATGAGTCAGAATCAACTAGATGTCAGTAGGTTTGGATTTGGTTTAAATACCTAATGTTTTTCAATAACCACATCAGTTCAATCATTAGGCAAAATAACAGACATTATAAGATTTAATATCTTTTATCCGTGGGTATTTTAATTATATCATCACACAGAGTTTCACAAGCATAAACACTATGTCAAGTCTTGCAAATGTATTATAAGGAGAATCTATTTGCATAAATAGACCACAAGTATGAAGGAAAGGAAAAATGGCAACATATACACACAATTATCTTTATAATTAATCGAAATTACAGCCCTGTTGCCCATTTTAGTTATGTAAATTTTTACTGACAGTTTCCATATTCCTTGTTAGCAACACAATGAAAGCCTATAATTTGCCATAGATCCAAAATGATCCAAATTTTCAGGGGAGCTGACATACTATATTCACCTTCTGGGAGCAGTAGGAATATAAGAACTGCCACTGAGCTTGGAAAAGATAATGTTCTACTAGTCCAAACATGGCTGTTGAACTCTCAGTCCCATGTTTTAAAACAACAGACTCTAACATCCATATTACATCTAAATTAAAGCTGTCCAGCAGACCCATAAATCACTAACATTTATCATAAGCCTGTTTACCAGGGGTTTTAAGCTTCTGAAGTGGGAAGAAATCATGTAAATTCATACAACCTTTCATTCAAAATGTCCTCCATATTTATGTTTTGCAAAGGTTTTGAAGATATCTCATTTTTTCTATGACATCTGTTCTTTTTTATAACAAATGAATCTAGTTCCTTTTATAGCTGTTAAGTAGCTGTCATTTTACATAATGTGGTAACTTTGACTGAGGCTTCGTATAATTTCCTCCTGGTGATGTTTTTCTTGAATATACTGAAAAACTAAAATGAATAACATAGCTATAATACAAAAAGTAAACATCATGTCTAACTATTGAAATTTAAGACATGAGAAAATGCCACACTTTGGCAACCAACACATTCCATTACTTTAATTAGTAATTTGATATTTAGAAAGTAACACTCAATTAACTGACCATAGGAGTGGAAACATCAAATTTTTCAGTATTAGCAACTAAAGTGTATGATAATTAAGATATCTGAATAAAACAATGATGGTCATACCTTACATTTCAGTTTAGTTTATTTTTAACAGCACATCATTTACAAATAGGCACCAATGTAAAAATCAGTCAACATTTAGCAACACATCTGAGTGTGAACATTTAAACATAAGGAGGAAGGGGGAAGAGTGCTATTACATTGTGGGGATTGCAATCAATGTCACAAAACAAAGTACACATGAATTGTTGAACGGAAAACCAACTTGCTGTAAACTTTTGCCCAAATCACAATAAAAAGTTATTATTTTTTTTTTTTTAACAAATAGTCTTCTAGTGTATGGTGTTGCCAGAGAAGCCTATGTGAAAATACAATTTGTCAACTGGCAGTCATGAGTCAACATCCATAAAGAATTCAATCTGTTAATGGATATCAATACAAAAATAATTGAATAGTAAATATTTAAAATTTACCTTGCTTCTGACATTAATCCATGTTAAAAGATGATATCTAAGAAAGAGGAAATAGTGAAAAACAAATAGTGTAATTGCATTTTTCTAATAACTTTTTTAATTAAAAAATTTTTTCCAATAATTTTTTTAATTCACAAAAGTTTACTCATTCACATTTTCCATAACTTTCTAAGAAAAATTAGGAATTCTTTTCTGTTACAGAATTCTTCAAATTGCATAAGATAATATGTAAATCATTTGTTGTGGTTGTTGTTGTTAGATGCCATCAAGTCGGAGCCAACTCATGGCGACTCTATGAAGCACTGGCCAGTTTGTATAAATCAGTAGGCCCCAGTAAAAAGTGATTAATATCCCAAGGCCTTTTATTTTTATATCACAAATCAAAGATCACAGCATACTGAGAAAGGAAAAACAGTTTTCCATGAATGCTGAACTACAAACATTTTTCATACCCTTCAGAGGTTATACAGTTCTAAAGCAGCCCATAGAGAATGGATTAGTCAATTCCAGACTCTTGCCAAATCATTTGTACTAAAATGCCATACTCCTGCTTTCCTACAATCATTCCTTCTAAGATCTGAGTGAGTAAAAGCAGATAGTACCTGCATCAGTGCCAGGCAAGAGGCAGTTGGTAAAAGTGGCCTAAAAATACGGCGGAAGAAGCTGGCCTTTCCAGCCCTAGAGTCTTCAAGTGAGTGGAGGGATTGTACGACTAAAGGCAGAAATGAACTGTCTATGAAAGATACTCCAACTCAAAATTATCTGCCCCTCTCTTTGACCAAAGTGATAAGAGGAAATTGTATGATGAAAGCTGATGTTGATGGGAAAGGAAAGACAGTCATAAGTTATGTTTTCCTCCATTTCAATTAATCAACCACTTGGTACACTTTGCAAAATATCATTCAAAATCAGTATTTAAGAACTGAAGGATAAAGGAACACATTCGTAGAGAAAACAAGAACTAACATCTTTAACAAAAAAGCTTATATACATAAAAGAAATTATTAGTAAAATAAATTATTTGAATGTATATGTATAAATACATATATATTCCCATATACAAAATATGTCATAACTAAAGTTTTCAACTCTTAAATAATACCCTCTCTGTTAGAACTTCCCACTTATATGCTATTTGAAAAAAGATCTTTCCTTCTTTCAATTATATATATTACACATAAATGTATTATATAAATTACTTTAAAACATCCATAATTTCACTATAAATATTTTTACATATATTCCAACATTTTATCACTATGTACATTATCAAAGGTGATCTATTAGTTTCTAATAAATAAGCATTTCCTAATTTTAAAAAATATTCTTCTAAAATATGAACTTTAAAACCACAAATAGTTATTACTTCACATAAATATATCATAATTTATTTAGGTAATCTCCTAATGTTATACATTCAGATTTTTTCCAATTTTGTGATAGCATGAAAAAATACTTGGCCTGTAGTTTTAAGGATTTTCTTAGGAAAAATTATTAGAAATCTAATCATGGGGTACTGCAAAAACGGCAAGGAGGCCACATATCCTGACCTTCTCTAATCCTACAAGAGAAAGACAGGATTACCAGCAGTAACCCAAGGCCTATTACTGCAAGGTCAGACATGCTGTCTCCCTCCAGCCCTTTCACCAACCGTGCCTCCCAAAGCACCCACCACCTCTCTCCTGGGTTTGATAATTCGCTGCAGTGGCCATACAGAGCTCACAGATTATGGGGTTTATTAGGGAAGCACCACAGGCTACAATTCAAGTTCAGGAAAAATGCTCAGTCTCTCTCCCGGCCCACCGTCTCTCAGCCAAGTCTCTCACACATAGTCTATTTCCCAGAAGTGCTGGTCCCTCGGTGTCTCACTCAGCAATGCGTGTCTCTTGTGCCTCTTTCCCAGCAGCACGTGTCTCTTTCCGGGGTGCATGTCTCTTTCAGCAGCACATCTTCCTCAACCAGCAGTCCAGGAGAGTTCTGCCTCTAGGTGGCCTCCTTTTGAGCCCAGCAGGGTGGCCAAACTAGCTAATCACAGCATCAGAACTCTAAACACCTGAGTGGGAACCTCGCAGAACATTGTTTTGTGCCACTCCCAACAGAAATACTCCAGGTGGACAACTTTAGCAATCAGGAGCTCCTCAGTTGCTCATAGCAAATCCCACCTTGGAGTTTACAAAGACTTACGGGTAGAAAAGCCACACTAAGTAATTTACTACACCGCAGGTACTTATACATTTAAAGAGTTTTGATACATATTACCAAATACCCTCCAGAAAAGTTGTTCCATTATATGCCACAAGTTATATGAAAATGTTCATATTTTTTAATTTTTTGAGATAAGATACTGGTGAATCATTCTTTGACTTGAATTTTGCCCATAAATCTTACTTGAAAGATCTTCCAGTCTTCCAGCTAGGCCTCACATGTCCACACATGACTGAAGAGAAATTCATTACTGTTACTATGAGCCAGACCCTGCCAGAATATACTCATATCCCTCACCGACATTCACTTTCATATGACTCAGACATTTTCAATCTTCTGAAGCACAGGTCTATAAAATTAGTTTAAATTGTTCAAACACAGGTGATAGTAGTTAAAAAGGAGTGTGTGGATGAGTGAAGTGGGGAACAGAAGGGGAACTTGATGATGTAAAGATACCTGACAACCCCTATTTCATGTGGCTCTGACCACATTACTTCTTTATTTTCTTCCCTTATCAACTGCTAGCCACCACAAAACCATTATGCTTCAAAAGCCTCCTTATTCTCCAGTTTGCTCATGCCTTCCACCTCTCCTCCAAGTACTTTACAGCTCTGATAGTGCAGTGGTTAAGCACTCATCTGCTAACCAAAAGTTGGGCAATTTGAAATCACCAGCCACTCCATGGGAAAAAGAGCTGGCAGTTTGCGTCCATAAAGATTTACAGCCTTGGAAACCCTATGGGACAATTCTACTCTTTCCAACATGTTGGCTATGAGTCAGAATTCACTTAAAGGCAGTGGGTTTGATTTTTTTGACATGTTCCAACCACTAGCACCTATGCTTAGGCTGTCTCTTGTTTAGCCCTCCACAGGATTACTCTTGTCTCCCAGTACAATCCTTAATCTCTGAATTGCCACTGAAGTCTGCCACTTGTCATCACATGCAGGTAGTCAGCTGTATAACGTTCCAGAGACTAATTAACTCAATAATAGGAGCAAAGTTGCAAGGACCCTGAACTTTTTCTTCTCTTTCCCCTAATCCTGGATTGGCTTTGTCAAACCAAACCAGAGAAAGATTCCTAGTCCTCTATCCTAATGCCATCACCCATCCCCACTGCAAAAAAAGAAAGAAAAAAAAAAAAGAAAGTTCTGCTGAGGAATTAAGAATTGGGGTATAACTTCTTAGAAAGATCAATCATGGGAGAACACAGGGAGATAGCTCAGGGGGCAGGAATGCATAGGAAATATGGACACAGGGAAGAGGTAACTACAGGAAGAAAGGGGAAAGTGAGGTGTTACATTGTGGGGACTGCAGTAAATATGAAAAAAAGTGTATGAACTACCGTGTGGAAAATGAATTTGCTCTGTAAAGTTTCATCTAAATCATAATAAAATTAAAAAAAAAAGGTTGGATACAAATGGTAGTGGCTGTCAAAAACATGGCAGAAAGGCAGTATTATTTATTAGAGCATTACTGTGTATACACCCACCCACCACCCACTGCTGTCAAGTCAAATCTGACTCATAGTGACCCCTCCTTGGGTTTCCAAGGCAGTATCACTATGGAAGTAGACTGCCCAACCTTCTTCTGAGGAGTGGCTGGAGGGTTTGAACCACCATTCTTCTGGTTAGCAGTCAAATGCCTTAGGCACTATGCCACCAGAACTCCTTATACTGTATATATAACTGCTTAAAGGACATGGGGGTGGCATCTTGTGACCTTCTCCATCCTCACAAGGGGGAAACAGGGTCACCATCAACAGCCCAAGGCTTATTCCTATGAAGCCAGTCATGTCACCACCCTCCAGCCTTTTTACCAGTTCTGACACCAACCATCCCTCCCACAGTACTCACTCTTCTCTGTTGGGTTCGATAATTCATTGCGAGGGCCATACAGAACTCACAGACAAAACTCATGATTATGGGGTTTATTAAGGAAGTAACAAGTTACAATACAGGTTCAGGAATGAGCTCAGGACACAATTCTTCAATTGGAGATAGCCACCCCCTCAGCCATGTCCTCAAGCATGCCTCTCTAGCCCTTGGCCTCTGCCCTGCTCCAGCAAGTGTTACAAAGCTCTTTTTAGCTGTGCATATAGTTACAGCTACACGCACTCCACTCCACCAGCAAGCCTCCTGCCCAAGGGCCAGGCAAGCCCACCGATCTCTCGTGCCTCTTTGTTCCACTGACGCCGTCTCCCTGCCAGGTGTCTTTTGGCCAATAAGGTCCTGCTCAGGGATCTCAGGTCCAAGGATGTGCTCTACTCCACCACCAGCTCTTCTCTCCTGATGGCAATGATATCCCCTTTCTGCTTCTAAGAAGGCTCTTTTTAAGGCTGGCAGAGTGACAAAACTAACCAATCCCAACATCTGAGTTCTATACACCTTATTTGCATGGTTCCACCCAGTAATCTGGTAGGAATTACAAAGACTATGGCTAGAAAAGCCATACCAAGTAATTCACTGTACCACAATAACCATATTGAAGCCTCCCAATCCTAACAGGTATTTATTACTGCCTCCATTTTACAAACAAAGAAACTAATAGAAACAGGTTAACTGACTTGCCTAAAGTTCACATTAAAAGGAGCTGTGCGTGACGCAATGGTTAACCGGTTGGCTGCTAACTGAAAGGCTAGCAATTGGAACCCATTATCCACTTCCTAGGAGAATGATGTGGCAGTCTGCTTCCATAAAGATTACAGCCTATAAATCCTACGGGGCAGTTCTACTCTGTCCTAAAGTGTTGCTGTGAGTCAGAATCAACTCAACAGAAAAGGGTAAGGTCATATTATTGCTGATTCTTGACCTTTGTTTAAATCCAGGCCTGAGTGAATCCACTGAGCATGGATATTGGATTCAGAAGGGCCTGGATTTTCAACAAAGCTCTTGCCACAAACCATATCTTTAAGCAAGACACTTAACCTCCCTTTGCCTTGGATTCATCACAGTAAAATGGCAATGATATTATTTGACTTCCAGGGTTGTGAGGATTAAATAAGAGATATGAAACACCTGGCTAGAACTTGACACCTGTCTAATCAGCTTGCATTAAATGTTAATTATTATTTGATGTCCAAGATTCAAAATGTTGGACTGCTGGTAAGATGGAGGAATAGGCAGACAAGCCACACAAACCCTCCTCAACAAAGAAAAGAGAAACTAATTGACAGAGATACAGAAGATAATCCTGGAGCTCTGAGCTTTGAAAGAAAGTACACAGACATGTATGAGACACCAACTACTGGAAAAATTTGAATGAAAACAGGAGCTAAAAATAGGTTCTGTTTGCCAAGGACAGCAGGGACATACAAGAGGCTGACAACAGGAGACAGGTAGTGAGTGTATAAGTGCTGCCAACTAGCGAATAGAGGAGCACAGCACAGTACCCTGCTTACGTAGGTAACATACAAACAAAACAAAATCACGGGCAAGTCACTCCAACATACAATCACCAATTAAATATAAACATATAAACACAAAAACATCACAATGCCTCGGAGACAACAGAGCATCACAGTCCACACAAAGAAGCAAGATAAAGCAGGAGAAACAAGGGACCAGGATACAGACCCAAAACATATCCCCGAGGAAGATGCAGCATTGGAACTCCCTGATGAGGAATTCAAAAGAATAATATTTAGGTATCTTCAACAAATTGAGAGGCAGAGCAAGGAAAACACTGACAAAATTGAGGAAAACACAGAGAAAAGCCTAGAACAATTTTGAAAAACAATACAAGAACAAAATGACAAAATAAATGAAAAATCAGAAATGATACAAAATCTACATACACAAATCCAGAAGATTAAAAATAAATTTTCAGACACTGAACAGGCAAAGGAGTAGAACTGAATCAATGTAAGACAGAATTAGTGAGATTGAAGGCAAATACCTGAATACTTCTTTAGAAAGGGATCAATCAGAAAAAAGATCAAAACAAAATGAACAAAGCCTAAGGTTCCTGTGGGATACCATCAAAGGGAATAAACTACGTGTAACTGGAATTCCAGAACCGGAAGAGACAAATAAAACCATAGAGAAAACTGTCAAAAGATTTGCTGGAAAACAATTTTCCTGGTATGATGAAAAATGAGAATATATCCATTCAGGAAGTCCAACGAACCCCAAACATGATAGACCCCAAAACAAAATCACCAAGATATATCATCATCAAACTCACCAAAACCAAAGACAAAGAAAGAATCCTGAAAGCACCACAGGAAAAATGAAAAGTTACCTGCAAAGGGCAACCAATAAGACTAAGCTCAGATTTCTCAGCAGAAACTATGCAGGAAAGAAGACAATGGGATGGTATACATAAAACCCTGAAAGAGAAAAATTTCCAACCAAGAATTATGTACCCAGCAAAATTGTCCCTCAAATATGATGGTGAAATTAGGACATTTCCAGAAAAGCAGAAATTAAGGGAATTTGTTAAAACCAGACCAACCCTACAAGAGACGCTAAAGGGAGTCCTTTGGACAGAGAACCAACAGCAGCAAACAACTGACCATTATCACACATGATAACATAACCCAGAAACCAACCCAGCTATGGAAGTATCCAAAGTAAATAAGCCTACAAGATTGTAAACAGGGAACCAGAGACAT
>NW_006922474.1:230609-261177 GCF_000298275.1 Orycteropus afer afer
AAAAAAAAAAAAAAAAAAGATTTAACACATTCCTAGCCACAAAAATTTGAACAAGTCATTCTGAATCTTAAACTCTGTCTTCTCATGGGTTCAATCAGAAGAGTATCACTCATTTCATAGGTCTGATCAAAAGGTAACAGTTAACTTCAGAAGAGATTGACTGAAATTGGTCAAAGCACCAAATATCATGTATCACAACAATTTGTAATAATTAAGAAATTTGAAGAATGTTATGTTCTTATACTTTGTCTCCTAGATTCACTTTTGTGCAAAACATACATATAAAATATGAATAGATGAAGCATTCATTTAATTTCCTGGCTGCTTTGCTGCAAAACCCTTATTTGGGAAACCACACATTTACCCATTCCTTCCCGTCCAATACTAACTTTGTTAACTAGAAGTTTACCACAGTTTCCAGTCACACCTTCACTCAGTGGCTCATCAGTTCACAGCAGCCTGCTGCTCTTCCTGCCAAAGGCTGAAGTAAAGGATGCCTGGATAACCCTCGACCCCTAAGGGAAGATGGCCTGAAGTATTCTCTCAGGAGGAGAAACCTCACCTAGCCAGGCTCCCAGTTACACACTTATTGGTTCTAATGACTAATCTTTAGGCCACTGAGCAATACTGAATTTCCTGGCTCTTACAGTAAAAACTAAAAAGGGCAATGACTCTTGTATGAGATTTCCTGTTCCACTAACTATCCCACAATTTGTCTTTTCTGTCTATAAAAGCTATTCTAATCCTCCGGATTTAAAGTCCTCTATATTGTCCCAACTGGGCCTCCAGGAGTCAATCAAACCATCCTTCCTCCAATTTCTAAGTAACCAAATGTGAGGCCCATCTCAGTAAATGAAAGTAAATGTGATAAAATAATGGTTATTTCAAATGGCTAATTGGGCTCTGTGCCACAAAGAAATAAAGCTATTCACAGGCTGGAAGGGAAAAATC
The DNA here is from genome assembly GCF_000298275.1 of Orycteropus afer afer. Classification (NCBI taxonomy): domain Eukaryota; kingdom Metazoa; phylum Chordata; class Mammalia; order Tubulidentata; family Orycteropodidae; genus Orycteropus; species Orycteropus afer. Next base: position 231,561 of record NW_006922474.1, read on the forward strand.
ATTGTTAAATACTGATCCATAATGAAGAATTTTGATTCTTAAATCAGTGCTCTCTCCACTCTATCCCACGAGTTCAAAGAAATAGGGCAGGTAAAGGCTACATATTTTGAGCAATGGTTCTCAAACTTTATTGTTCATCATCTGGGAAATCTGCTCAGGCAGACTAAGCTCACTCTCTAATCATTCGTTTATTTTATTGTTGGGAGTCTGGCTACATACTTCCACTTGAATAAACTTTTGTCACAGATGTACACACTAAGACAATGTCTTAACATCTTAAAAGTGAACCAGAGACATAACTCCTTGGAATAAATACTCTTCATCCAGGCTTTGATATCTTTTATTGGAACAAAATTTCAGCAACAAGTAGTTTTTATTTACAGAATTCAGTGTGTAAAAGACTGTTCAATCCTCTTGGGCCCAAGTGAGGGTATCATTAAGCCTTCTTATGTATTTTCCTAAGTTTAGTTTGTATACAAAAGAAAATGTGCTTCACGTTCATAAAAATCCCAATACTGTAAATGCGAAACAAACCTACCCTTACCCACTCCTCAGTTAAATATATAAACAGTTCAAAAACGTACATTTAGATTGGCTTAATCTTGAAATGTAATCCAATAAGACTGAAAACTAAACATTTCAGGTCCTGTACCAAATAATAAAATACTCGTAGGCCTTCAGGATCCCTAGAATTTAAAAAGGCAAAAGTTAAGTTTTTGCTCCTAGAACGAACAACATAATTTTCTTAGTTCCTGAGACAAAACTAAACTAAACTAAAACCCTGAAACAATTAAATTAAAGGAATTCAGAAGGAAAGAATTTGCTGACTACAAAAATGAACATACTAAGCAATTAACATCTCTATCCACTCTGTAATGAAAAAAACTATAAATATTGTTTGCTGCTATTCCTGTTCATATTTTCTTTCTTTCCTTGTAATATACACATGTATGCCTCATTTTTAAAAAAAAAAGGATAAAGCTGATTAAATTATAAAGATTGGGGGGAGGGAAATCAATACTCATAATTCTATGCTACTGACCTCTGGGAGTAAGGATAATATTTTGATGTGTTTCTCTATTATTTTCCCCATACCAGTAACCACTCCTGGTGCTCCTTTCACTTTTTTTGACATTAAAAATAATTTTGTAATTATTTTAATTAGAAATCCTCTCCTTTTTATCATTTGGATATATTTTCAATTATAAATAATGCTTCAATGAACATCTTTACGCTTAATAAAACTTTTCCAATATTTGAGATTATCTGCCTAGCACAGATTGCCAGAAACAAAATTACTAGGTCAAAAATGAATGCAAAATGTTAAAAGTTTTTGATACATATTATCAAATTACTTTCCCAAAACTCTGTACAATTTATATTCCCACCATCATGGTACGGATGTCTTACCCTCACCTACTGTGGGAAAGTAAATGAATAAAAAAGAATTGATAGTTTAATAGCATTTGGTTGGTCTTTATGAACATGGTCTTTTGTGTCCAATAGTTATTATGCATCCCTTCCTTCCTCCTATTCACTAACAAATATTCATAAAGCACCTATTCTGTCAGATACTATGCTAGTTTTGGAGACACAGCAAGATTCTCATGGAGTGTACACTCAAAATAGTAAGGCAGACACGTAAGTTATTACAGTTTAGTATGACAGGAAAAAGCAAGAGCGCGTGGTGCAGTGAATTAGTATGGCTCCTGTAGCCATGGTCTTTGTGACTCCCACCAGAAGACCAGGTAGAACTATATAAATGTGAAGTGTCTGTGGTCTACCAAGGGGATAGGACAGCTTATTAGTAACGTAAATAAGGTATATGGCACCCTTGTGGGGGTGTTATTGTTGTTATTGCTATGTACCGTCGAGTCGGACCCGACTCATAGTGACCCTCCTTGGGTTTCCTAGGCAGTATCACTATGGAAGTAGATTGCCCCATCTTTCTTCTGAGGAGTGGCTGGTGGGTTTGAATTGCCAGCCTTCTGGTTAGCAGTCATGTGCCTTAGGCACGATGCTACCAGAGCTCCCTCTTGTGGGGGTGGGACCATGGAAATAAGGTGTATGGAACCCTAACGTGGGGACTGGTCAGTTTTGTCATTCCTCTAGGCTTAAAACGAGCCCACCTAGAGGCAGAAGGGGCAAATTTCACTGCTATCAAGAGAGAAGAGTGGAGGTGGAGGAGAGTGCATCCTTGGACCTGACATCCCTACGCTGGACCTCCTTGGCAGAGAGACCAGCAAAGAGACAGCAGTAGCAAAGGCAGCAGAACCAAGAGACTGACACAAGACAGACTGGTGGGCTTGTCGGCCCACGGAGTGAGAATGCTGAATGCCTGTGGGCAGAAGACTTACTGGCAGAGGGGGGTGCACTTAGATGCACCTATCGGCAGAGATAAGAGTTTTCTAACACTTGTCCAAGCAGGGCAGAGGCCAGGACATGAGGCCAAGTGCCAAAGAGAAGCATGACTATAGGCATGGCAGAGGAGAGACTATCCTGATTGAAGAACTGTATCTTGAGCACTCCTGAACCTAAAATGTGACCTGTTACTTTTCTAATAAACTCCATAATCATGAGTATTGTCTGTGAGTTCTATGTGGCTACTGCAACGAATTATCGAACCCAGCAGAGAAGTAGAGAGTGCCATGGAAGGAGGGTTAGCGTCAAAATTGGTAAAAAGTTGGAGTGGGGGAAACATGCCTGGCTTCCATCTCATAGGAATCAGCCTTGGGCTGCTGATGGTGATTCTGTCTCCCCCTCATGAAAGTCAGAGGAGGTCAGAGGAGATTGCTGCCCCCATACCCATTTTACAGAGCACTACGGGGATATTTTGAGGTGAGGAAGGAGGAGGAAACAGCTAGAGGCAGAAAGAAGACGTTTTTAAACAAAGTTCATGAATGGTAAGTGCTACAAATGCTCAAAGGAGAAACAGAACTTGGGAAGACACAGGTAGCTAAAGGCATACTTCAGGTCACTGGACATTTTCCATTTCTTTCAAGTATTGAACACAAGAAGGAATTCTATGAGATGGGGCTAACAAGGTACTATAATTCAGTAACGATTTCTTTTCTTTAAATTTTCTAACACTGAATCCAGATTTTTATACAAAAAAAAATTTAACATTATTATATATAGTTATTGAATTAAAATTTTTTTAGTAATCAGTGAAATAAATATGGTTAGATTCTTTAGCAGACAAAATAGCAATACTTTAATAGTATACAAATCAGCTATAGCTACATAACTGATTGGATATCACTGAAGTAATCTCAGCAAACAATCTGGCCATAGTCCAAAAATGATTGTCTCTAATAAATTATATCAATTTTGTAAAAATGCCTACCATACTTACTTTGACTGGTTTACATCAATAAGGGAACCAATTTTTGATGTGGTAAAAGAAATGTGTTCATCTCCAATTACAATTTCAAGCTCCTGAAAAAAATAAAATAGACCAAGGAATGTAATTAATATAAAAATCCATCTCAGAAATATCCTGCATCTTTGCTAAATTTTGGCTGCAAGTTTTCTAACAGTAATTAGGAAAAATAAGAAACTTGATCTGTAATACATGGAACTATGTCCTGAAAACAGAAACTCTGAAGCACAATGCTGTAATATATATATATATATATATATATATATATATAATGAAACTATTATTAAAATAATAAATATAACCATATTTCCATTTCCAGCAGGCTATATAAGTAAGTTATCAATACTACCATTTTAGTATCTAATATGTGTCATACTTTATTGGTAGGGACTTTATAAACATTCTTTGTAATCCCTAAAATAAACTAAAAAAAAAACCCAAACTCACTGCCGAGTCGATTCCACTCATAATGACCTCTCCTTGGGTTTCCCAGGCAGGATCTCTATGGAAGTAAATTGCCCAACCTTCCTTCCGAGGAGTGGCTGGTGGGTTTGAACTGCCAGCCTTCTGGTTAGCAGACAAAATAGCCTTAGGCACTATGCCACCAGAGCTCCTGATCCCTAAAATAAGGTAGGCTTTATCAGCCTCATTTTACAAATGTGAAATCCAAGACTCATAAAATAAAAAAAAAGAGTTGTTGAGATTTACAACCCCTCAATGATAATGCTAATACCTGAACACATACCCTTCACTCTTGACTTCACAAAACAATTAAAACTAAGAACTAGTAAAAAATACAACATAACATAGATATTCCTACTGTGCCATAATCATTATGTTTTTTTTGTTTATCTGCAAAATTGAAATCATTAAGAGGCTACATCTATAATGAGTTTTCAAGTTATATTGACAAATAGAGGCCATTAAGGATAGTCTAAATTATGCACAAGAGACCATATTATGCACAGTGTGCTATGCACAGCAAATGGAGAACTAATCAAGGTTTTCAAACAATGACATAATGATACTACATTTTTGGAGCATGCTCAATCCTCCCCACTAATCAAAATACATAAACACATCATCAAGTAAAGAGATGATGCACTAGATTCTCCTTGAAACTAAAAGATACGAAAGTGTGCTGCTGCAGTTGTTGTTTTTAGTCCTTATGAGCATAAAACAACCTCAAGTCTAAATTTACTTTTTAAAAATGCTTATAGTGTATTAAATAAATACATTAACTATTACCTTTGCTTTCCTAAATAATGTTTCTTTAAAGAGAAGAGTTAAGTTACTGCTACAGAGTGTCAGCATCTGTTAGATTTCTCCACATTTTCTTCTAGTCAAAGGTGATATAAGGTATTATCCTCAAGAACAGACAAAAGTGTAATTAAATATTTCTTCCTTCCAGGGGTCGTATCTCATTTCTCCAAGAGTTGAAAAGACCCAATTCTGAAACCAAACTGTCTTTCTACAGAATGAAATTAGGCCTTCAGAGTTCTTCAGAAGCCTTTGAGAAACATCAATTATTCTGAAGGGAATATGAGAGGCAAAGAACAAAGAAACCAATCAAATTCTTCTCTGGGACATGAGAAAGCAAGTAAGAATTCTAAACTTACAGAATTTGGAGAAAGTGAACTTTATATAGTCAATTAAAATCCAGAAGTTTCGAACTGACAGTACTTGTACTTATTTTTAATAAAGGCAGTTAACATACAATAGAAATCATTCATAATAGTATGAAAATAACCTAATTTTGAAGGGTTGGCTATGGTGATGACTATCCAGAAAGATGTCTAAATTTAGAACTATGCATTGACTTCTTTATTACTCAGATGTATCCCAAAAAATGAAGTGAAATGAAATAAAATTCAAAAATATTTATGAGGTGCCTAAACTAACTTCACTGCCATCAAGTTGGATCCGACTCATAGTGACCCCTCCTTGGGTTTCCGAGGCGGTATCACTACGGAAGTAGATTGCTCAACCTTCCTTCCGAGGAGTGACTGGTGGGTTTGAACCCCCAGCCTTCTGGTTAGCAGTCAAATGCCTTAGGCACTATGCTACCAGAGCTCCTATGAGGTGCATAGTAAGAGTAAAATCAAGACTCAATAAAGACTCACGCTAAATAAATAGGGTGAAAACATAACAACTACATTAACAATTTTTAATATTTTTCTATTTAAAGAATTATTAAACACAAACCTGTCGGCCAACCCTGTCAGGGGGAGGCCACAAAGCATCATCTTCTTTTGTAATTTCACTGTCGTCAATAATTCTCTTCAGTTCTTCCATTACACTCTTGTGTACATAAGCCTGAAAATAGTTATAATAAAAATTTCATGCTTGCCTATTTCTTCCACAACTCAGAAAAAAATGATAAAAAGGAGTTATAAACCCTGAATATTCAAATACAATACTCTCACTGCCATCAAGTTGGATCCGACTCATAGTGAGTGACCCCTCTTTGCGTTCCAAGGTGGTATCAGTACAGAAGTAGAGAGACCAATCTTCCTTCTGAGGAGTGGCTGGTGGATTTGAACTGCCAGCCTTCTGGTTAGCAGTCAAATGCCTTAGGTACTACACCACCAAAGCTCCCTCAAATACAATACTATAGAAAAATTTAATTCTGATTCCAAAAGTATGAGAATCATTCATACTTATTTTTCTTCACTCTCTAGCCTTTTCCTATAACATGTATTTTTCCCTCTTCTCATCACTAGCCCATTTACTACATTATATTCCATCTTTGAAACATAGACTATTATACATTTGAGAGTAGTAAATGGTGATAATGCAAAATCTAGGACATAAAGAGAGACAAATACCAAGCACCCATCAGTTAAGTGGTCTGAACTTTTCTGTACTTAATTTTGAGTTTTGAATTTAAAATGTGTACTATTTTTAAATCATGGTCATTAATTAGTTTTTAAAAGATAAAAATATAAAAGAAATTAGATGGCATGTTTAAATGTGAGACTACAATCTAATATATTCAGATAGCTTCTTTTGTTGTTACATATGCTACAATTCTAATTTAAATTGAATAACTTTTCATTCTGTAAGCTGGCTTCTTTACAATGGTCTTAGATGTACTTTTGCAAATTCAACATACATGAGGAAAATCGGCTAAATGTAAGAAAAAAAAAAAACTTACCTCTTTTCTGATCATGACATCATTTTTATAATTGCTGTTGTTGGCATATCTAAGCTTTCCTGTAGGGAGTGCAAAAAAATTCAATCTATAACAGCAAAAACTGCTAAAAAATACATGACACTATAAGCAATTTTAAAATTATATTAATTAATATTTCCTCCCTCCTAGTATAAAATCATGGCAACCCCATTTGTGTCGGGGTTGAACTATACGCCATAGTTTTCAATGGCTGATATTTTGGAAACAGATTGCTAGGCGTTTCTTCCAAGATGCTACTGGGTGAACTCAAATCCAATCTTTCAGTTAGCAGCCCAATGCTGTTGCCATGAAATAAGGTGGCATAATGTAAATAACATGAGATAGGTTAGAATCAGCTTGAAGGTAAATGCTAACCAGTAGTTTAAGATCAATGTTGTTGTTATTGTTATGCGCCGTTGAGGGGGACCTACTCATAAGGACCCCTCCTTGGGTTTCTGAGGCAGTATCACTACGGAAGCAGATTGTCCCATCTTCCTTCTGAGGAGTGGCCGGTGGGTTCGAACCACTAGCCTTAAGATCACTGTTGTTGTTACGTGCCGTAGAGTCAGCCCTGACTCATAGCGACCCCTCCTTGGGTTTCCAAGGCAGTATCACTACAGAAGTAGGACTGCCCAACCTTCCTTCCGAGGAGTGGCTGGTGGGTTTGAACCACCAGCCTTCTGGTTAGCAGTCAAGTGCCTTAGCACTGTTAGGACATACCAAAACCAAACCAAACTCACTGCTGTTGAGTCAGATCCGACTCACAGCAACCCCTCTTTGGGTTTCTGAGGCGGGATCACTACAGAAGTAGATTGCCCAATCTTCCTTACGAGGGGTAGCTGGTGGATTTGAACTGCTAGCTTTCTGGTTAGCAGTCAAATGCCTTAGGCATATGCCATCAAAGCATAGACACTCAATAAATACTTGATGCTAAGTTGGCTGAAGCTAGTCAAAATATTTTTAATACTTCATGCCTATACTATATAATGGGAGGGTCATTTTTAAGGCCCATTTTCTTAAACTGTGTCATGAACTAGAAAAGATATCTAAAAGACAAACATTTCTTTCTAAGTTTGTTATATGTCTGTATTGATACTAAATGCTTTACCTAGAACATCTACTCTAATCTGTTAAAAACACCTGAAAGAAATTTTATTATCCTTAACCATTAGTAACAAAACAGAATTAAGTAACTTGCCCAGGATCATACAGGATTCATGTCTACTTTCTCCCAATACTCATGTTTTCCACAACTGCAAAATGTTTTAAGTATTTCCCTTTAAATTAATGTGCATGATTACAACAATACTGAGGAGTTCCAGTGTGCTGTGGTTAAGGCATTGGGCTGCTAACCAAAAAGTTGGCAGTTCAAACCCACCAGCAGCTCCACAGAAGATAGATGAGGTGGTCTGCTTCCGTAAAGATTTACAGTCTTTGAAACCCTATGGGAGTCGCTATGAGTTGAAATCAATTCAATGGCTGTGGATTTGGTTTTTGGTTTTTACAGCAATATAAATGTTTTAGTATTGTGACTAGTAAGCATACAAACTATGTTCTGGTTCTACATAAAAGCCAGTTAGCTGATTTATTTTTAATTTTAAACAACCACGACTTTTGTAGTCTCTGACACATGGTTTTCCTCATGGCCAGTCAGCTGTCCAGGTATAGAGCACTGTGGTCCTATCCCTCTAAAACAACAGGGTACTGCATATTACAACAAGTTTTGTTTTTTGGGGGAGAAGGGCTAGTGAGGCGTACCCTTTAGGAATCGTCTTTGTGACTCATTACAGACAAACCTCATTTAGTGCACTTCGCTTTATTGTGCCTTGCAGTTATTTTGTCTCTCCCATCACCACCAGAAAGTTTGTGGCAAGTCTGTCAGCCCCATTTTTCCAATAGCATGTGTCTCTGTATCACATTTGATAATTCTCACAATATTTCAAACTTTTTCATAATGCTATTGCATACATAATAGATACAGTTTAAAGTAAAGATAACTTTTACATGCACTGGAAACCAATGGCATAGTGCCTAAGGGTCTGACTGCTAACCAGAAGACTGGTGGTTCAAACCCACCAGCCACTCCTCAGAGGAAGACTGGGCAATCTACTTCTGTAGTGATACTACCTGGGAAACCAAGGAGGGGTCGCTATGAGTCAGAAACAACTCGACGGCAGTGAGTTTGGTTTTTGTTTTTTTGGGAAACCAAAAAAGTTGTGTGACTCACTTTATTGAAATATTTGCTTTATTGCAGTGGTCTGGAACCAAACCTGCAATATCTCTGAGATATGCTTGTATTATTAATGAAAGTATGTGGTATAGTGTGGTAGTAGATAAATGGATAAGAACCACTTGTGCTGGCATAAAATTAACTACCCTGATAATATCAAGGTAGTTAATTTATATGACTGGCTAAAAGTGTTATGAACAAACTGAATGTTCACTGGTGAAGAGAATGAAAATATCTTAAGAAAAGCACAGATGAAGAATCCAAGTCTATTTTAGCTCCTTAATCAAATTTAGAATAGACCATGGCAAGGATAAGTGTAAACCAGGTGATTTAGCCTTCTAAATAATTGCAGAGCTGTAATTATCTTGATTTCTGCCTGAAATGCCTGATACTCTTCCCCTTTCCTAGTATGTCATCATTCCTCTAATTTTTCTTTCATGCTCTTATAGTTTTTGTCCAAAGCATAAACATAGCACTTAATATCCACAATACTTTGTGGTAAGTTTCATGTCTGTGTCTTCCACCCAGACATAAACTATTGGAGGGAAATTAAAGAACCTTACCCATTACTGTACCCTTGATTTTTTATTTACCATATTCCCAGCACATATGCATTCAAAAAATAAAATCTACCTAGTTGAACTGCCCTAATTGCAGGTGGGGAGCTCTGGTAGCCTAGTGCTGAAGGCACCTGACTGCTAACCAGAAGGCTGGCGATTCAAACCCACCAGCCACTTTGAAGGAAAGTTGAGCAATCTACTTCCCTAGTGATGCCGCCTCGGAAACCCAAGGAGGGGTCTCTGTGAGTCGGGGGTCCGACTCCATGGCACATAACAGCAACAACAACAATTGCAAGTGGATAAAGTTCAATCTCTAGAGTCTTAGCTGTCAAAAGACAGAATCTGCTACACATTGTATGGACTGAGGCAGTTTCACCTTGCCCTTTGCTCATGCTCCTCTCCCAGTACACCTGCCTTTTCTCTTCAAAGGACCTGAAATACCTATTCCTACTTCAAGATTTCGCTCAAGTGTCACCTTCTCTAGGAAGATTTCTCTGATTCTTTGTGTTGAATTAACCATTCCCCCTTTTGTATTCCTAATGCATACCGTGATGTTGTTGCTGTTGTTGTTATGTGCCATCGAGTTGGCCCCGACTAATAGCGACCCCTCCTTGGATTTCCATGGCAGTATCACTACTTAAGTAGATTGCCCAACCTTCCTTTCGAGGAGTGGCTGGCAATTGTATTTAAACACCCAAAACACATCACCACGCTCATTTGTTTACACGTCAGGCTAACCCCGAACCTGTCTCATTCGTCTTTCTGGACCTGCTACCTTACATACACTGCATGGGGCGGGGGGAATGAATGGATAGTCCGAAAATTATCGGTCACCGGAAGATTTTTAAGCATACATTGGTCCACTGCTTAGTGGAGGTGTTGTTAAAAATGTTCACATATCAAGTCGTTACAGGTGGCCTTAAGATGCCTTCCGGTGCACTAATTTCGGGATGCTGATTACCAGAGGTTCAACTTTTTTTCAGTATGTGACAGAATTAGCCTTACTGAATTAATTAATACACACCAATCAATTGTCACAAAACTAATTTAGGCCTCCTAGATTCTTAAGCTATTTGTTTTGGCTCAGGCAGTAGCCTCAGGTCCCAAGGTACACTTTCAGGCCCAGCAAGGTTCTCTTGCTGCACCCCACCTCCCCTATTCTTCAAGGGCTCTCCGCCTTACCTCCCTTTTCCCATCACCCCGCAAGAGGCCTCTCCACTGCTTACCGTCTGGTCGAAACTCGAACTCCAGGAACTCATGTCCAAACTTGCCCTTGTGCCCAACATAATAGCGCAAGTAGAAATCGCTGGCCATAGCCATTTTTGCGCCTGGTGAGACCAGCCAACGTGCCGCCCGGCGCTTGGTATTGACGTCAGGCAGACCAGGATAAACGCGTCACTGCGGGCAGGAAAGACTCTTACGCCTCTGCCTCCCCGCTTCCCCGCTTTCCCGCTTCCCCGCGGAAAACTTGGTAGGAGAGTAACGATGACGAGAACTTTGTTTTCCGAGGATCCGAAGCATATTAACATAAAAATAAGTAGATCTATTGTATTAACAGAGGACAAAAGTGTGAAAACATAATATCACTTTGGTATGAGCTTAGAACTAAGATTTACAAGTCGATTTTAATTTTCGTGTATCAAATTATCATGGAGGACTCCTTGGTTATGCAAACAGTAACACCGAAAGTTGGAGATTCGAGTCCACCCAGAAATGCTTTGAGAGAAAGGCCTGGAGATTTATTTATTTGAAATTCAGCCATTGAAAACTCTGTGTGGTTCTATAGGGACTTCTATACGGAGTCTCAAGAGTCAGAATCAACTCCAGGGAAACTGGTAAATCTCAGTAACAATCCTGTAAGGTGGGTGTGGCTTTTTTTCCCTTTAATTTGTGAGATGTGTAAAGATAAAACCCAGAATCCAAATGGGAGAGCCATAATACATCAGTTTTTCCTGCTTAATTTCTAACATGTATCTTTCCTCTTTGGACAATGATTACTAGCATCAGACAGTTGTTGTTGTTATGTGCCGACCAGTTGGCCCGATTCATAACGACCTCCTTGGGTTTCCTAGGCAGTATCACTATGGAGCCTTCTGGTTAGCAGTCAAGTGCCTTAGGCACTGTGCTACCAGAGCTCCTTATCAGACAGCTGTTGTTGTTATGTGCCGAGTTGGACAGACTCATAGCGACCCCTCCTTGGGTTTCAGAGGCAGTATCGCTAGGGAATCACTAGGGCAGTAGATTGCCCCATCTTCCTTCCGAGGAGTGTCTGGTGCATTTGAACCGCCAGCCATCTGATTAGCAGTCAAGTGCCTTAGCCACTATGCTACCAGAGCTCCCTATCAGACAGCTGTTGTTGTTGTTGTTGTTATGTGCCATCGAGTCCTCCCGACTCATAACGACCCCTCCTTGGGTTTCTGAGGCGGTATCACTATGGAGGTAGATTGCCCAACCTTCCTTCCCATCAGAGAGCTAGAAGACTATAATAGATAAAAGTTGAAGTCATCCATCAGAGGAAAGGTTTGAGGTTTTGAAAGGCGCTAAAACTCCTTGATAGTCATGATATAGAGGCGATATTTTAAATAAAGACTTCTAATGTGCTTCGTACATTCTTTAAGGGTTAATCTTTACTGGCCTGAAGTTTTGGCAGTTTGATTTATGATCAAAGAATGATTTAGCCTAGGTATCTCACCAGATAAAATTAAATTGTGGAAGTGAACAAACAGTTCGGTGTGGGGTGGTTTTGAAGGATGACAAAAGATAGAATGAGCTTTTACACAGTGTTTTTCACATACTCTTTATCACCCTTCTGTTACCAACAAACAGGAATTCTGTCTGCTAAATGACCCCTTAACCTGAAGTGGGATTTAGAAGAAAGAGTAGCACTCAGAATACCTGTGAGTTAATCCCAGCACTACCACTACCTAACCTTGATCAAGTCACTATCTCTTAGGCTACTTGTTCAATAGCCAAGTGGATATACTACAGTTAACTTTGCCAAGCTCACAGAATTGTTGAGAGGATCAAATAAGATAACGTGTAAAAGAGGTCTTGAAATGTATAAAACATAATTGTATAGTCTATGTGCTGGAAACTGGATGCAAAGAAATAAAAAGAGCCTTTTGCATATATAGTCTAGAAACGAAAACAAGTATATAGACAAATATTAGCACAAAAGAGCAATTCCTATAATAAAGAATATGTTAAGTATTCTGGTAATGCAAGAGAGGAAGCAAACCATTCTATTAGGGGGCAGAGGAAGCTGAAGAAATGAAAATATTAGGGAAATCTTATGAACAGATGTGCCGTTTAAATTGTTGTTGTTGTTATGTGCCGTCGAGTTGGACCCAACTCATAGCGACCCCTCCTTGGGTTTCCGAGGCAGTATCACTGTGGAAGTAGATTGCCCCATCTTCCTTCCAAGGAGTGGCCGGTGGGTTTGAACTGCCAGCCTTCTGGTTAGCAGTCAAGTGCCTTAGCCACTATGCTACCAGAGTTTAAATTAGACTTTGGCAAATGTTCAGTGAGATGGAAGAGGCTTTCAGGCATAAAATGCCCTCAGCAAAGTTACTAGTGTGGTGCATGTTTTGGGAAAACAAGCACATAGCTAAAATACTAGATTCATAGAAGTAGAGTGACTAGAAAGACAGACTAGACCAGGTTACACCTTACAAATAAGCCATTATTGCATCACTGTTAATATAGACAAATTACTCAGTCTTTATGATAGGCCATCGTTACGGAAAATACATAAGAAACATAAAGCAACATCCCTTACCACAAGAGTGACTATACCATCCCAGTTTGCCCAAGACTCTGAAGAGTTTCCTGGATTGTGGGACTTTCAGTTTTAAAATGTAGACCATCTGAGGCAAACTGGGAAGAATTGGTATAATATTTACAACAAAAATACACACAGAAATTTGACCAAAATCTTCCATCTTGATTTAGATGGCTGTTAGATGCCATCAACTTGCCATCGCCACGCAGAAAGAACAACACACACTGACTGGTCTTGCTTGGCCCTCTGCCGTTCCTTACTGAGGTGCAGATCATACCTTTGTCATCCATAGAGTTGTCATTGGCTGCTTTTCAGTAGATCACCAGGCCTTTCTTCTTAGTCCACCTTAGCCTGGAAGCTCTGCTGAAACCTGTTAAACATTGTAACAGCACACACATCTCTACTGACAGATAGGTGGTGGCTGCACATAACTTGAATTGACCAGGAATCCTACACGGAACAGGGGAATTTTATCACTGCACCACAAATGCTCTCAAAATACTCCTTAGTATCCCTGAAAATATAGGCTGTGATCCATTTGGCTTGTTTTTTGGTGAAATATGATAATATATTTACTTATGTCTTCGTATTTTAAGTCCAAAGAAATTTATCACTCGAATCATGATAAAGTTGCAAAATGATAAAGTATTTGTGTTTTGGGGTCTTCTTGGATTTTGTACAAAGGGCTCTGGTAGCACAGTGGTTAAGTTATTTGGCTGCTAACCAAAACGTCAGTGTTTAAACCTACCAGCCACTCTGTGGGAGAAAGATGAGACAGTCTGCTTCCACAAAGATTTACAGCCTTGGAAACCCTGTGGGGCAGATCTACTCTGTCCTATAGGGTCACTTTGAGTCAAAATCGACTCAATGGCAGTGGGTTTGGCATGTTATACAGCAGTGATGTAGAAATGGAAATGTTCTATATGGCTTCTACACACTGAAATGTAGGTAAGGACTGGGGAGCTGAATTTTTATTTTTAAATATTATTAATTTAAATCATTATTTAAATAGCCACATGTGGCAAATTGCTACTGAGTTGGACAACAGTTATGTAAGACTCTTTTCACACATTTTTACTTGGGCTGCAAACAGTGAAAATATTTTGTGCATTCAATATCAGTTCCCATAGGCTTCATATTAGGGCTCACTTACTAATATCACCAAAGTTTATTCATGAAAAAATAAGGGTTTGGGCTACTTACATGAAGCCAAATGAAGTCTTTTCTTTGGACTACTATTCCGTTTTTTGCTAATACCATCTGTCTGTGTTCAACAGCTTCAAAGTACTATCATGATGTAGGTAAAAAGTAAACATTTCCAGCTTCACCTGAAATTGAGGCTTAATGAGTCAATCAAATATATAATATTTATTGACAAAATAATGATTTCCCACTAAAGTTTTTAAAAGTTCATTGCTTTCATGGAAACAATTAGTTTGAGCGACCATTATACTATGTGATCCTCAGCCTATACAACTATGAGACCAGAAGAACTAGATGTGCCCAGCTACCACTGTCAACCACTCATAGGGGGATCTATTTAGGAGATCCTGGATAGAGGGGAGAACAATGTGGAACAAAACTCAAAATCATAAAAAAAAAAAAAAAAGGACCATGTTTGCTGGTCTGATAGAGCCTGATGGAACCATTGAGACTATGCCCCCTAGCTGCCCTTCAGGTCTGGAATTGAACTCACTCCTGTGCTTCCAGCTAAGCAAAAGACAGGCATATGAGCTGAACATTTACATTAGGTAGATACACTCCTTGGAGAGATCAATCACGGGAGAGTAAGGGCAGTGTATGTGCAGGGAGACAGCTTCAGGGGCAGGAGTACAGGAGTGCATGGGAGGGAAGGACACAGGGAAGAGGTAACTATGGGGAGGAACAAGAAGGGAGCTGTTGCATTGTGGGAAATTGTAGTCAATGTCATGAGACAGTGTATGTGAGCTGGTGTATGGAAGTGAATTTGCTCTGTAAACTTTCACTCAAGTCACAATAAAAATTTAAAAAAAAAAAGTTCATTGCTTTCAGCTTCATGGGGATGAATCAAGTTAGGGGACTGGTCAGAAATGGTTCATTCTTATCGTTGTTAACTTAATATTTAAAATTGCTTTATGGATTTTTCCTACATCTAAAATTTTCTCTTTCTTTGACCTCTCTTTCATGCTCCCTTTGTCCATACACCTCTTTTTTGCCTTTTTACCATGATTTAAAATTATCAAGAAGGAGTCCTGGTGGCACAGTGGTTAAAGCACTTGACTGTGAAATCATTCCTACTTCCAATCTTCAGAAGCATATTCTCACTTTCCAATGATAAATACTAGAAATGATGGCCTTTCATATTCATGTGGCTATTAGTAATCTGAATAGCTTTGATTTTGTGCTTATAGAACAAAAGTTGTCAGGGCTTATAGAACAAAAATTGTGTCATTCAGGTGAAGGACTAAAGCAGTAAGCTGTAAGCAGTAAGCTTTTATGGTCTAAAGCAGTACTGTACGGTGGTTTGTTTATTTATTTTTCCTTTTAATGCCGGAATAGATGGCATGGTCTTTTTCAACCTTTATCCATCAACTTACCTTTCTCTTCTCTTTACTTTAATAGCCTTCCCTAGAGAATTTCAATCATAGCATTTTTTAACCAGTCAATGGTATTAATTTTTTGTAAGAACTTCCAAAATTTCCACACCATTATTTCTGATAAGTTCATGCATGGTGAGCAGTTGGAGCTATTTCTAGATTATCATGACATGACAATATATTTAATTCCCTTGTTCAAATTAACAATTTTTCCCAGTATATGACACTATGATATGCTACTACTACATACATAATCACTAGTGCTTATGTCTAAAACAAAAACAGTCTGTTGAATTAAGCATAGTAGGCTATCCTCCTAATTTTCCATTGTATTTGCTACTTGTTTATGATAAAGCAAAATTTAAGAAAAAATATTATGGCATGGTCACAGTTAAGAAAATTCTATCCATTAAATTACTTTTTCTTTAAAAATGATTTTTAAAATCCCACTATTATTCTAACAACAAAATACCTTGGTCTACCATAGAAATCACTAGTACTATGCATGAGCATAATTGAGGACTACTGGTTCAGACTATTCCAAGATAAATGACTTTGTTGTGAGGTCCCATTGAAATACTGTATCCAAGTAGTACTGGAAATCTCTTAATAATAAAGCATTGTTGCTAGTTGGATTCTGAGGAGGTAATCAAATCAATAAAACAAATTTCTAACTTAGATTCAACTTTATTCCATTCATTGGCTTGGAAATATGTAATTTGGCTGATAGGTTAAAGATGCCAGAAATATAACCCTAGAAATAGAATCTCCCTTTTGGACAAGCCTGGCCAATGGAGGAGAAGACTCAGTTTTAGAGTAAGCAATTTGTATATACAGTTTTCCAGACCTATATCCAGAAAAACAAATAAAATTAGGGATAAATGTTTTAAATAGTAGTTACCTGCTTCCTTCCCTCTTCCCAAAATAAACATGAATGTACGGGATGACAGAGCAGTGCTCCATTTTATCTTGTGCCACTTTCCCCCTAACTCATGCTTACCGCCTTGCATTTCCTCAAACAAACTGTGTTTTCTCTTACCCCAGGATTTTTCCTGGAAAGGTTTTCTTCTCACTGTTTATCTGGCTTATACACACATCCCTAAGGTTTCAGTTTAAATGCCATTTCTTTAGGAAGGTCTCCATTTCATACTCCCTTATATCCTTTTTCTTCATAGCACTTACCACAATTGGTAATTAACAAATACCTGTACAAGTTAATATGTAATGTGTCTGTAACTTGCTATACTGTTAATCCAACATGCCTTGTTTCTTGTGCCCAGCATCAATCATAGTGTTCAACACAGAGGATCCTACCCACCTAGGTTAAGATCTTAACAGATTTAAAACAAACAAACAATATTTGAATAAATAAATACTCTGTACATTTGACTTAAGTGAACTGCTGAGAGGCAATTATGAAATTCCACAGCACTTTATCATTGTGTGCTATGCCACTCTACTTCCTTCTTCCATTTGCCATCCTTTTAAATCCCGATCTGTCATTGTGGTATTCCCACAGCTGCCAGTGTCAATATTCAGATAGCTGACACCTCATGACTCCAGCAGAATTCCAACTTCAACAAAATTTTCCACTGTCAGTCATCTTTCCTATATCCATCTTGGATGTCACTCCCAGGTTAGCCAGAGCATTGTTTAAAATCACAGATCACCACGTTCCACTGAATTGCCAACATTATGGTATTTTGAATATTTTCAAAGAGTAGGAGACTACTGTCACCATCCAGAAGCTTACACAAAAAGGATGACTTCATCATTTTAGTCATAGAATTTATACCATACCTATCTTAAGGCATATCCAGCCATGCAGTATAATTGACAGATTTAGGCTCTCAGACCCCGTACATTTTAAATGAAAAGTATGAAAAGTTCAGGAGCAGGAATGGAAAAGAAAGAAAACTTACATTTCTTGAGTACATATGTGACAGATTCTTTATAAATACTCTCAGTCCTCACAACAACCCTGTGAGGTAGGTAAGATCTCCATTTTATGTGTGCAAAAATCCCTTTCTGAAAATGAAGTCATCTCTCGAATTTTCTATTGGCATTAACTTCTATTTATTTACTCTTACCACCTCTATTATAGAGAATAAGGCAGTTGTATGCCAGAAAAGTCACCAGGACTACTTCAATAAATATTAGTTTAAGAAAATAAGTTTCACGCAAATAAATGGATAATTCAAAATTAGAAGATACGATCCTTCCTTCTCAGACTACATCTTTTCTAGCCCTTATTAAAGACCTGGGATACTAAGGTTTTCTTGCTTAACTTCCATGTTTCCTAATTATTAAACACACACACACACAGAATTTTCATTTCTGAATAAACTTTGACTCTCGAGCTTCAGTCTTATTTTTTATAGAGACTAAGAAGCTAGCCTGATGAACAATATATATCCAATGCTCTTATTCATGAATCGACTCCTCTAGCCTGTTGTTAAAAGCAATATCAACAGTGTTCATCTGCCTTAGATTTAAAAAAAAAGATTATTTTTTACCTATACTCAAGGAAAAACTCAGAAGTTTTCCTTTATAGTTCTCCTCCAGCCCTACGTGAGGACACCAGGACTGAAGAATTTAAGTCCTTCCTCCACCATCGCTTGGAAGGATGGCCTTGGTCCATACTTAAACTCTTAAGCAAAACAAAAAAAGTTTTTTTCTTTCTCTTGAACTCCTTCATTGACTTTCAGTTTCCTCATTTGAGTCTAATTTTTCTAGACTGTATAATAGTCTGGATGAAAGTATCCTTGAAGAGGACACTGTCTGGGATGGGAGTAAAACAGCTCATTTGTAACATGCCTCACCTAACATGGCAGATTTCCAAAACCTCCATTATCACCACTTCTACTTTGGGTCTTGAAGATAGTCTTGAGGACTGGGACATCAGAAATAAGACTCAAAGTACTTGTCAGCCTCATGGGTCTGCTGTGTAGAGCCTGAGCCAAGATCACTTCAGGTT
Organism: Orycteropus afer afer; assembly: GCF_000298275.1. NCBI lineage: Eukaryota > Metazoa > Chordata > Mammalia > Tubulidentata > Orycteropodidae > Orycteropus > Orycteropus afer. The sequence continues at coordinate 250,242 of NW_006922474.1, forward strand.
TCTAGGGGAATCTGTAAGGGAAGGCCTGGGATCCATGTCTCATTTCTCCCTCATGTCCCACTAGAAAGTCCATTTCTCAGTTTTCTTGGAGGAATTGTTTCCAAGAGCATGTGGTCACACATAAATGTTTCTCTCTTGGGGGTCCTCAAAGGATGGTATGGCTGTAGGGAAGGCTCTCCACACTGATGCCAGCCACAGCTGCATACAGTTCAGGCACCACTAACTCTGGTACTTGCAACACAGCCTTGTCATCTGCATTTTGCGCAACAGCTTCTAGGCGCAGGCGTAGCACTCTAGGTGAGGGACGGTTGTCCTCATTCCAGCGCCAGCAAGTCTTCATAAGATTGTACCTGAAAGGGAAACCAGAGAAACTGACTTCCTTGACAAAGTGAATGTATGAGCAATACGTCACCTCTCTCCCAACAACAACCCTGAACAAAAAGCCTGCAGTTCCAATTCTTTCATTTACTTCTCTTTGCCCTGTCTCTCATATTCTAATGACATTCCTTCTTATCTTCTTAATATATTAATACCCAAACCCCAAAACTCATGGCCATTGCGTTGACTCACAGTGACCCTATAGGACAGAGTAAGTGCTCCTTAGGGTTTAAGACCATCTTCTTTACTGAAGCAGATTACCATATCTTTCTCCCAAGGAGTGGCTGATAGGTTTGGATTGCCAACTTTTCTATTAGAAATGAAGTGCTTTAATCATTGCACCACCAGGGCTCCTTATCTTATCAACAAGGTCTTCTTGAATGACTCTAGATTTTTCAACTACAACCAGTATGACACAATAGCTTTTTCACTCTACAGTCAATCACTCTTTCAGAAGTTAAATATTTTCTTTAGCTATTTAAACATACACACAGATATGTAAAAGGTAATGCTGATTGAGTATATGAGAAGGAATTGCTAACGATGATTTATTTCAGGCTTGTTAGTGTTGTGTGTCATCGAGTCAGTTCCAACTCATAATTTTAGTTACTAAATTGCAGAATTCTGGATCAGTACTCTGATGGTGCAGTGCCTAAGGCATTTGACTGCTAACTAGAAGGTTGGCAGTTCAAACCCACCAGCTGTACCATGGAAGGAAGATGGGACAATGTGATAGTTATGTTTGTGTGTCAACTTGGCTAGGCCTGGTTGAGTGGCTATGTAATATTCCCCGTGGTAAGATTGGTAATTAACTCCATGGTGGAATGTATTGGAGCAGCTGGGTAGCTCCTTTAGGGATGTGGTCTGCTTCCCATATATAAGAAGCAGTTTTGGGAATGGTCTCTAGCTTATGACATGCTTGAACCCTGCATGTAGCCATGTCATTGTTCAGCAGCCTGCCATGCTCTGCCAACCTTGGGACTTTCAATGGACTTGAATTAATGGCTTGCCATGTGGTTTGGTAACATTGGGACTGTGCCATTTTATTTGTCGACCTTGGGCTTGTTAGCCTCAGCAGCCAGTAGCTGCCTGAGTGAAGTGATGCCTCTAGCTTCAGTGGGTTGGGAGCAAGAGGCAGAACTGAAGCCTAAGTTCGAGGGGCTTTCACACAGCCCCTAGAGCCTGGAATTTTGAACTTGGACTTAGAATCTCCAAAGTGTGAGAGAATAAGCTCCTGTTTGTTCCAACCCTCCCATTTGTGGTATATTCCTGTCAGAGCAGTAGTAGGTAACCAAAATAGGCAGTCTACTTCCATAACAATTTACTGCCTTGGGAACCCAATGGGGGTGGCTATGAGTCAGAATCAATTTGATGGCAGTGGGTTTGGTTTTGCTTTAGATCACTGCTACAACTTTTTTACTAGTAAAAGCTATATTGCAGCCAGAAAAATATGTCATGGGATAATGTAATTCATACCAATTTCAGAAAATTCAATCAGATGCCTCCTTCCATGAATATAGGTCATTTCCCTCCTTTATAATTTAGCTTCACATGTACCTTCTCCAGGAAATCATCTTAATCAAGATAAAAGTATTTACCACCTTTAACCTGTCTTTTCTTTAGTCCAGTCTACAGAGAATTTATAATGCAGACTAGTTTCAAACACTTTTCATCACATCACATCCCTGCTCAGTGACCTACAGTAGTTTCCTACTATTAATGATATGAAGTCCACATCCTACCCCATAGCTTTTCTACCTCATTAAAAAATAAAATAAAAAAGCAGTTGCGACAGTTCTAACTCAACGTGACCCAATGTGTGTCAGAGAAGAACTGTGCTCTGTATGGTTTTAAACGGCTGATTTGTTGGAAGGAGCTCACTAGGCCTTTCTTCCAAGGGCCCTCTGGGTGGACTCAAACCTCCAGCCTTTAGGTCAGCAGCCAAGCATGTAAACCATTTGTATCACCCAGGGACTCCCTGTACCTCATTTACAAAGTCATGTTGTTGTTGTTAGTTGCCTTCATGTTGATTTGGATTCATGGCGATCCCATATGTTACAGAGTAGAACTGCTCCATATGGTTTTCTTGGCTATAATCTTAATGGAAGTAGATCACTAGGCCTTTCTTCCACAGGTGCTGGAAGGGCTTTAGGTTAGCATTTGGGCATAAACTGCATAGGCCCTGTACAGTGCAGTAAATTACATAGTGTGGCTTTTCTAGCCTTAAGTCTTTGTAAACTCCATCGTGGAATTGGCTGTGAGCAACTGAGTAGCTCCTGATTATTAAAGTTACCCACCTAGGGTATTTCTGTTGGGAGCAACACAAAGTAATTTTCTGGAAGTTCGCTCTCTCTCAGGTAGATAGAATTCTGATGTTGGGATTGGTTAGTTTGGCCACCCTGCCAGGCTCAAAAGGAGCCCTCCTAGAGGCAGAAGGAATCTTTCACTGCCCGTCAAGTGACATGAGAAAGACTCACTGCTGAGAGAGACATACACCGCTGGGAGAGAGACTGTCAGCTGAGAGACGGCAGGCTGAGAGAGACTGAGCATGTTCCTGAACTTGAATTGTAGCCTGTTGCTTCCCTAATAAACCTCATAATCTGTGAGTTCTGCATGGCCGCAGTGAATTATTGAACCCAGCAGAGAGGTGTTGGGTGCTGCAGGAGGAACGGTTGATGTCAAGGTTGATGAAAGAGCTGGAGGGAGGCAGCATGTCTGTCCTCACAGGAATAGGCCTTGGGCTACTGATGGTGATTCTGTCTTCCTCTTGTGGGGTTAGAGGAGGTCAAAAGATGGTGCCTGCTTGCCCATTTAGCACCCTGCCTAAGTGAACCACTATCTTCCAGCCAAATCTGTGTCTTGCTATGTCCTAGATGTGATTATTAAAGCCCAACTCTGCGTGCCTAATTCTCTGACTACCCTCTCCATGGTTATCATTTCCTGCAGGGCTGATCTAAATCTCAATTCCTCTGTGAAACTTTCCCTTGTAAAGCTCAGTCTAATCCTCTTCTCACTTCCATAAATGTTACCAGTGAGACTTAGTAAATCATGCTGCTTTAAGAATACTGTCAATTTTACCAAGAAATTATTATAGGTAAGACACAGTATTGGGACCTCACAGTAACTTTGTGCTGGGGTTATTATTTTTCCCATTTGAAGATAAACAATGTACAGAAAAGAGACAATTTGTCTGAGACAAAAAAGAGAGTAAGTAACAGGGCTAGGACTGAATTCATGTCATTTTGACTCTAGAACATGAAACTGAGATTTTAACCATTCTGCCATTTTACCTCACATTTTACATTCATTTTTATATTATTTCAGCTATCCCCACATCAAATTGTTATGTTCTTCAATATCAGCTATGTGTCTCTGTCCAGTATCAAAGACAGTCTTTTACACATGGTAAGTCTGAAATACAAGCACTGGTGGTGCAGTGGTTAAACACTTAGTTGCTAACTAAAAGGTCAACAGTTTGAACCCAACCAGCTACTCCACAGAGAAAGATGTGGCAGTTTGCTTCAATAAAGATTGCCTTGGAAACCCTATGGGACAGTTTTACTCTGTCCTATAAGGTTGCTATGAGTTGGAATGGACTTGAAAGCACACAACAATAACAAACCTGAAATAAATATTTGTCAGCAATTTCATTCTAACATACTCAACCATTAACATATTTGTGTGTATGTTTATATATGTAGCTATTATATCTCATCTACCATTTATAATCTGGTAATATATTATTAATATACGATTTATTATTGGGAAAAACAAATGCTGAAAATTATCCCTTCCATGCTAAACAATTTACACAATATCATTAATTCTAATAGAAATGTTCAAACATAGAGTAGGTAGCATTTACTTATTCTCAGAGAGAATAAATTATATTCTCTCCTGCCTTCTTATACGTAATTTAACCTTAAGTTCTAGAAAAATACCTTTTGTGTATTTTATTGGTAATAGAATTCTGCATGTAATTTTTAATTTTTCTGTTTCCTGGATCACCATTCTGATTTCACCAGTTGTCTCTTTCCGCTAACAATATTGTACCCTTTTTCTCCTATCCTTCTAATTTCTTCTTATTCCTTTCTGGTTTTGTTTGAATGTGTTGAGAGATAGAAAAACAGATAGTAATTTTAAACATTAAATATTAAATGAGAGCCAATATACTCTGAATGAGTAACTCTAGTGCAATGAATTTTATGTCAGCTATGTTATATATCTGAGGCTGCCATAAAACTGATATTCAGATAAATAAAATAATACTGTACCTGCATGCATAGAAGTTTCCTGAGGAACTAAGCTTTGTCAAACTTAGATTCCTAATACAGTTTCAGTGGTTGCCCCAACACTGTGTGTATGTGTGTGTATTTTATACATACATATATGATTTGAGAGCCGATGTATTACTGCATGGCTGTATATTAGCACATAAAGGACAGCCGGGGGTCTTCAAGGCCACATTAAAAGGGCTTGATTGATGGGGAAGTGAAAAAGACTTGAGGTAAGGGAAGAACAGGTGTTCAAAAGTCACTTACATGTTGTGCGTACAGCTACTGGGCCTCTTCATGATTTTCCTTCTTTGGAGGTACTGTAGGATGCTGGTAGGAGGGACTTCAGGATATGGTGGGGCCCCTGCCAGTATGAAAATAATGAGAGTATCAACAAAACTTAAGGGTCCTTTAGAATATGTAGTTTAACACTACTTTCCATCCACCCTAGGCAAATGCCTACGAAATATACAGCCATGGGAAATATATCAGGTATAATGTGGATAGTACCAGGTGATCAAATGAGAATATAGTTTAGAGAATTTAAAAAAAAAAAAATGTTCTAGGGTGGGTGGGAAGAATGATAAGTTAGGGGAATTCTGAGTCTTTGGGAAAATAACAAAGTGAAGCAAAGGGAGAAAGAAGGCTTGCCTTCCACACCCCAAATGTGGGAAGATACTATAGTTTCTCAGTCAAATGGATTATACAGTCTGAAAACATTTTTCCTTTTCATTTACCAAGCCTGAACATCCTTTCAATGCAAGATCATTCTGAGGTTTATCATTTGGATTTGAAAACATCCCTTGAAACTTTTGAGGAAAAGAAAGAAAGTGGAAGAGGAAAAAGAAAGTAGAAGAGGATAAAGAAAGAGGAAGAGATAGAGGGTGGGAACAGGTTAGGAAAGGAATCATCACTTTATAAGACTTATATCAGGAAGCAGGCTTAGTGTGCACGTCAGCTCAGTTCAGACTGCAGAGCTTGTACTGAAAACCCTTCTCAAAGCATATACCATTGAAAACCCAAATAAACATACTTCCATATTTGCATACAGGTACATACTACTTTGGAGCCCTGATAGTACAGTGGTTAAAGCTGTAGGTTGCTAACTGAAAGGTCAGTAGTTTGAACCTGTCAGTCACTCCATGGAAGAAGGATGTGGCAGTCAATTTCCATATAAGATTTATAGTCTTGGATACCTTATGGGGCCATTCTGTTCTGTCCTGTAGGGTCACTATGGGTTGGAATCCACTCAGTGGCAATGGGTTTTGGTTTTAGACACACTGGTTTGGGGATATTCCTTACCTAAAGTCACCATCTCATAAAGGAGGATCCCAAAAGACCAGCTGTAAAAGAAACCAATTTGCTTAATTTTTTTTTTGGCCTTTCTTAAAGAGCGTTCACTTAAATATCAGAAGACTTTGACAAGAATCCCATAAAAAAGGCAATGAAAGAGAATTGAGGGTGGGTGTCTGATAAAATAAGCCACATAATTGTCCCATTAGAAAGTATTCCATCCAATCCCCTTACAGTATAATCTCTTTGAAGATAGGATCTATGTCTCCTTTCTTCTATATCTCACCTTATTGGATGTCTCCTATTATTTGCTAAATTGTCCTTGTGTATGCACACAGAAAAACACACTCACTCAAGCATGAAGAAATTCCCCTCTGCATCTTTTTCAGCTTTTCCATTCCTTTCTGCTACATCTCTAGCCCTTATTTTTAGTAGAAAGCCATGCACATTTATTATTTATCTCATATTTCCTAAGAATATCCAATTTCCCAAGTCTAGGAAAAAACATATTATCAGAGCAAGCTTTATATATAGTTGGAATAAGCATTTGCCTAAGCAATATATTATTTGAGAGATATGTGTATTTCAATATTGTACGATATCATCATTAATGAGTATTATTTTCCAGTGAAGTTCATTATCTCCAGATCTCTATTGAAAAGCAGATGTCAGTGAAATGAAACAATAACAATGGAAGTCTCTTAAGTGACTCACCATATTAACTAACAGCTTATTTCCTCTGCTCCCTTTGACATTCATGGCTCATGGGATATTTTACATTATGCCTGGATGTTTCTGCAAGCAGCTGAGTTATATTAGTACCAAAAGTCAATTTTGATTCTTTACAATCCTGTTTATGTACATATAACTGTAGTTATGATTAATTAAATATTATGTAAGCTGACTAAAAATAAATGCAGGAGGTATTCTCTCTCTGAAAGCTATGTGGAATGCTTTAAAAATATCCTATAAAAATAACCTGCTAAAAAGAAAGTGCAGTCAGATTAACTATGAGTGAGATGACTGTAGAAAATTAGGAAAAATAACCATTTAAGTCTGCAGTCAAATCACTCCACAGTTGTCTTTAAATTTCTCAGTCTACTAAGAATCATCCCAAACTGGAAGTAAAAATTCATTCATTTTGGATTCTATTTACACAAGAAACATAACATGTAACTTTGTTTTGCAGGTCTATACTCATAGAAAAAGCCTTTGCCTTCTTTCAAAAGATGGATAAATTAACACACATTAATGTATTAAAAGGAAAAATAAAATATTTGAAATACGTGTATTTATTTTTCTTTAATAATTTCTGGTTTAATTGACCTTTTGATTAAGTGGACCCAGCTTCCATCAAATAAGAGGACATCTCCCAGATTAAATTTTCACATATTGCTGTGACTGATACTTTATTTTTTTCATTCCTATTGTTATGGATTGAATTGTGTCCCCTTCCCTCCCCCCAAAAAAAAGTGTGTGTGTGTGTGTGTGTGAATCCAAACCCCTATACTTGTGAATGTAATTCTGTTTGGGAATAGAGTTTTCTTTGTTATATTATTAGGTCAGTATAATGTGGGTTCTAAACCTAATCATTCCAGTCTTATAAGGAGTAGCATAGACCTATAGATAAGCAAGCACAAATAAGAAGACAGATGCTATGTGAAGATGTCCAAGGAACCAAGGAATGCTGGGGTTACAGAAGCTGAGGCAAGGACCTTCTCCAGAACCAAGAAAGACAGCACTTTCCCTGTAGCCAGTGCCCTGAATTCAGGCTTCTAGCCTGTTAAACTGTGAGAAAATAAATTTCTGTTCTTTAAAACCACCCACTTGCAGTATTTCTATTATAGCAGCCCTAAGAAACTAAGACACCTATTTAAGACTGCTAATCTAACATAGAAAGAATACTTGGAAAAGATTTCCTTTGTAGGCATAATTAGCAATCAACCCAATCACATTTATCAGTCAGAGGACACCTGGGTTATGAAGGGAAGAAATCCAAAAGGCAGAAACAAACCGTACACATCTCCTCTCATGCCAGCAGGTCTCTGGAGAAGCCGTTCTGGGGCAAGCCACTTGAGAGGTATGGTTCGAATAGAGGAGATGGCCCCTCGGGCATGGATTTCATAAGCCAGGCCTAGTCCACAGAGCTTGGCAGTGAGATCACACTGGATCAGAATATTCCTGGCTGCCACATCTCCATGGAATAGATGCTTATCTTGGAGGAATTCCTATCAAGATATAATTAAAGATAGATCAGATATCTGAGGTCATGGCTTAGGCTACAGGAAAGGAAAGCCAATTCTAGGAATCCTAAAAGAGACAAGGGCATTTTCTACCCTGAATACGTCTCATTGATAACATATCACTTCCGAATAATTGATGCTAATGCCTCAGACATTCTTACATTGTGTTTAGGACTTGCAACTGAGTAAATACTCCAAATTACACTAATATTGGATTTGAAAGTATAATCACCCACTTTGTCAAGCATTGACCCTTGATTCTTTCACATTCTTCTCAGAGAGTACCTACTTAGACAATGGAAAAAAGAATAGTAGGTCACAAGTTTCTAGCAGTAGCAAAAAAAATGAAGAAAGAGATAAACAACAAAATTGAGTATCATAATAATTAATTTATGTAGAGTTTTACATCAACTCATTTTGCCCTAAAATAACTAGATGAGGTGAGTTAGGGCAAGTATCATTTAGAGAAATCTAAATAATTACACAAGACCACACAGTTATTAAGTGGTAGTAACCAGGTATACCTACTCTTCACTAATCAACATGGTTAAGTTCCAAAGAGCAGATCATTATGTGAAAATTGGTGTTATGCAAAAATTTAGGATGATTACATCATTACATAACTGTCAAATTACATCATAACATAACTGCCAAATTATATCATTACATAATTGCCAAACCATTCATTGAGAGTCATGGCCCAGCCAAGATGATACATAACATTAACCGTCACAGCCTGCATTACTCTGACCTAGCACCTCAGTGTTCCTCATTGCTTGATACACATTATTAATGAACAAAATAGTTGGAGAGTAGATTTTTTACTATTGTCATAAATGTAAAATGTTGGATAATGAGATAGTTCGTAAGTGAGGAGTAGGTGTATTCTAATTCATAGGACGTACTATAAATTCTACTAGTAATTCTCAAAAACCAAAACCACGGCCATCAAGTCAATTCCAACTCATAGCAACCCCCACTGTGTTTCCAAGGCTATAAATATTTACAGAGGTAGATTGCCTCATCTTCTTCCCATGGAGCAACTGGGTAGGTTTGAACCATCAACCTTCTGGTTAGCAGCCAAATGCCTTACCTGCTACACCACCAGAGCTCCTTAGTAATTCACAAACCAAGCTGCAAATCAGAATCACTTGACAGCTTTTTAAAAAAACGTAAGATTTTTACCCCAGATTTATGAAACAAAACTCTAGAAAGAGGGACGTGGCAAAATTTATCTTTAGGAATTATCCAAAATTAAAGAATAATATAGAGTCTGCAAAACACCAGATAACATGGATGAACTTGGAGGACATTATGCTGAGTGAAATAAGTCAGTCACAGAAGGACACAAATATAGTATTAGTTCGTTGTTGTGGAGGGTCAAGGAAAGGTTTACATATGGAGGGAAATTTTCTTTGTTGGTTTCCAGGGGTAGGAGAGGAGGGGAGGGAACACTGACCAAAAAAAAAAAAGAAAAAGAAAAGAAAAATGCATTGACCCACGTCACTTTAGTTTTGTCTGTTTCACAGTATATAAATTATATTTCAATAAAATGCATTTTTTTAAAAAAAGAATTACCCAAAATGATTCTAATGTAGGCAACAAAGCATTTGAGAATGATTGCACCTGGATAACATTGGTTTACTGGTGTCCTTTTCCAACACATGAGCTCTGGTGGTGGACAGTGGCTAAGGTTTTGGGCTGCTGAGCGAAAGGTCAGCAGTTCAAACCCACCAGCTGCTCCATAGAATAATGATGAGGCAGTTTTCTTCTGTAAAGTCTTACAGCCTCAGAAACCCCATGGAGCAGTTCTGCTTTGTCCTGTAGGGTTGCTGTGAGTGAAAACTGACCCGGTGGCAGGGGATTTGGTTTTCTTCTTTTGATTTCCCCAGCAGACTTTTCAAGGCATATGGAGAAGTTGATAACTATACACGATTAAAAAGTTATCGATTGAGGTCTGTGATTACTAAACAAGGGTTTGTTTTGTTTTTTCTTTAAAGGTAAAGGTGATCCAAAATAAAAAATCAGACCCACTGCCGTTGAGTCAATTCAGGCTCATGGTGACCCCCACTGGGTTTCCAAGATGGTAGATCTTTACAAAGTACATTGTCCCATCTTCCTTACACTGAGCAGCTGGTGGGTTTGAACCACCAACCTGGTTAGCAGTCCAATGCCTTAGGCATTGTGCCACCACAGCTCCTCAGTATAGGTGATACTACTTTCCAATCATTGATGATGAAGGAGGAAACAGTGACAAACTCACTGCCATCATGTCCATTCAAATCATAGCAACCCCTCCTTGGGATTCTGAGGCGGTATCTCTGCAGAAGTAGATTGCCTGATCTTCTGAGAAGTGGCTGTTGAGTTTGAACTGCCAGCCTTCTGGTTAGTAGTCAAATGCCTTAGGCACTATGCCACCAAAACTCCCTGAAACAGTGACTAGCAATTTTATTTCTTTGCTGATATTTTAAAAGAAAGGAATTATACCTTAATGGGAAGAATTAATGAATGTACTAATGCTGAAGTTGTTAAAAGTAAGAAAAATAGTATGATGTTAGGCTACCTTGTAACAGGTAGCCTGTTGTTGTTGTTGTTATTAAGTGCCGTCGAGTCGTTTCCGACTCATAGTGACCCCATACACAGCAGAACGAAACACTGCCCGATCCCGTGCCAGCCCCACAATCCCTGCTATACTCGAGCCCATCATCGCAGCCACTGTATCAATCCATCTCGTTGAAGGCCTCCCCC